>NC_089746.1:32191511-32261511 GCF_040412425.1 Macrobrachium rosenbergii
TGTTTTTACCTCACAGAGAACATTGGCCAGTAGCAGTAGAGATAACGAATTTCAGTAAAATGTTTTGTGTTTTGGAACGTAGCCTGTAATGAAAAGGATTTTTATTACCTCTGACAGTAAACTAGCGTCAGACTAAGTATGACCAACGACTACTATGATGCCAACATTGGTGCAGGGGGAAAATTAGAAACATAAGGAAAAATGAATATTTGAACAGGGGTTTAGGATGATTATAAGTAGATAGATACGACATCCACACACAAAATATATATATATATATATATATATATATATATATATATATATATATATATATATAGGTAAATGAATATTTATCACTTCACCATGATTCATATACAAGCATTAAGCTACAGATGTCGTTCTACCTCGGAAATAATAATTTATATGTATATGTATGTTTACCGAATGGGAATTACAGCTGATAAGTTCGTCTTCTCACGGGCTCGAACTGTTATATTATATATATATATATATATATATATATATATAATGTGTGTGTGTGTATATATATACATATATTACACATACACAAAATACATATATATATATATATATATATATATATATATATATATATATATATATTATAGGGTCAAATGGTCTAAATTATAACAGACACAAAATTCATCTAATTATTAATATACAACAAAGTTGAAAGAGTAATTGCTGGAAAGCCACCTAGAGAAAGAAAAAGTGAATGTGAGTGAGGGCGCAAGACGCGGTGGTTTGGGTTGCACGGGTCTTGGGTAGTGAAACATTGTGCACAAACTCCTTAGAGATGATTGGACTCGCACATTCAACATGACGTGAATTTCTTGGAAACCCAAGAAAAGAATCAATCTCTGAACATCGCCTCCAGGAACACCTGCCCGCTATCTATGCCCGACCAACCTCTCTCCAAAGGTAATCTAACCAATGTGCCGAAGAAGATATCATGACGGGTTCTTGAATTGAAATGAATATAGAATTTAGGCCAAAGGCCACATCACTGGGACCTATGAGGGCATTCAGCACTGCAACGGAAATTGACAGTAAAAGGTTTGATTGAAAGGTGTAACAGGAGGAAAACCTCGCAGTTGCAACATGAATCAACAGTTAGGAGAGGATGGAAATTAAGATGGAAGAAAGAGAATATGAGTGAGGGGTACAGTAAAGGAACGAAAGTGGGTTGCAGCTAGGGGCCGAAGGCACACTGCAAAGAACCTGAGTAATGCCTACGGAGGTGCACTGGCGGCGCTACCCCTCTACAGGAGAAAAAAAAAAGCAAGAGGGGTTCTTGAACCAAGAGTAGTTATTTCCCTCAAATTTGCCTCGACAAGAAGTGCTTGTGAAATATGAATTCTGACGATGGAAACTGTTTTTAGTATAAAAATGTATTATTCGTTCAGAAACTGAGTTCCGATACAATATAGTATAAATTTGTATGAATTGGGAGGACAAAGAGGAAATACCTTTGAAGTTGCTAAGTCAGGAAGACTCCGGAGAAGGTGAAAGATTTACAAACGTTAGTTCGAGGACTGCATTTGTAAAACTGACTGCAGCAGTAGATACCCATGATCTAGGAATGGATAAGAATGAGACTGAAAGTGAAGAATATTAACCAGATTACCATTATATACATATACATATATATATATATATATATATATATATATATATATATATATATATATATATATCGTGAACGTGTGTGTTAATACATGTTCATAAAATACTTTATACAAATAAATATACGGTATACTGCACATGCATTTATACATATATATATATATATATATTTATAAAATATACATACATGTATGCATGTATGTATATTCATATGAAAATATGGAGAAAAAACGTTCATAGGCTAAGTAACAGATGACGTACAGCTATCAATATTACTTAGAACCATTAACGATCATAAATAATTTAGAAAATGAAAGCACTTAACGTGGAAGAACCTAATTAAATATTAATAATTCCCCAACTAGTATAACGCATATTCCGATCCTCAGTCAAAACCTACTTTTTAATCTTGATAACAGATAGTCCCTACTCCATAATCACTTTCCAAGGTCTTGAGAGCCGTAAGTCTTCGTCACTTGCCATTGTATAATTACAAGGATATCTCTCTCTCTCTCTCTCTCTCTCTCTCTCTCTCTCTCTCTCTCTCTCTGAGCCTTAATCTCAAGAGGTTAGTTATTCATCATAATACTTAGCTCTCACTCTCTTTAATCGCAATTAGTTATTCATCAGAATACTCAGCTTTCTCTCTCTCTCTCTCTCTTTCGTCTAATAATCTCACACTTAATCTCAATTGTTCATCAAATTCTTATCTCTCTCTCTCTCTCTCTTCTCTCATCTCTCTCTCTTCTCTCTCTCTCTCTCTCTCTCTCTCTCTCTCTCTCTCATTAATACCCCTTTCTAGTTTTACCCTCATTTATCACACAAAATACTGACAAGATTACTGCCTCCCCTATCTCTCAATCTTCAATCTAGGCCAGTCTCGGACAGGTGGCGGGAATGACTCTTCAACCCTTTAATTACTCACTTACTCCATCACACAGACGTCCAGTAGTCTCCAATCACCAAAAATAAGACGCAGGGAGGGCCAACTGGGGGTCATTTTCCTCCTCGTGCCAAGATTACTGTATTCATGCGATGGGATAAAATGACTGGTTTTATGCGCTGTGCTGGCCCTTGGCAACCCCTCCTCTGAAGCTTCCGCATGTAGTATATTCAAATACATAAACATGCTGGGACCCTATCTGTCTGTCTATCTACCTATCTAATTAAATATCTACTGTACTGTATATCTATATCTAAATATATATACATACACACACATATATATACATATAATTGCAGAAGACAGACACACACACACATATATATATATAAATTTATATATATATATCGAGGATATATATATATATATATATATATATATATATATAAATATATATATATATATATATATATATAGGGATACTATATATATATATATATATATATAATTATCCACACATATCATGATCGAGAGGAAAATTAATGTCATTGTTTTGATTTTTTCAATGGATATATAGGAGAAAACAAGAATAGATATATATATATTATATATATATATATATGATTTTATATTTAGTTTTATGTTTACACACACACATATATATATATATATATATTTATTGGTGTTTTGTATATTATATCGTATTTATGAAAAAATCAAAACAATGTTTTTCACCTGCATTCTTTTTAGTTATGTATTTATATAAAATAAAAAAATATATATATATATATATATATATATATATATATATATATATATATATATATATATATATATATATATATATATGTTTTTATAAATATTACTGCTGTTCGCCTCGATGTACATTTAGGGATAGAAATATCAGCCTGACTGAGACAGGAAATTGCTTTGTCCCACGATAGGTAGCATTTTTAGTAGACATTTAACCCCATAGGCTGGAAAGTTTGTAAACAAAATATGTTAGGGCATTAGGGACCTAAGCCTCAGAGAGGGTTTATGCTCAATGACCCCTAGTTATGGTGGCCCTTAAGCTTTATTCTATGCATTCGACGATGCCTTTGTCAAGGTCGGATTGCCCGGGTGGTATAAGTCCTCCTCTGGAAGGAAGCGGCGGGTCGGGTCAGAGAGATCCCAGCGGTCGCTGAACCAGGGTGACGCTGCGTGCGTGCCGAACGATATTCTTTATTACTTTCTCTCCTACGTCTATCTTAATTAGTGAATTGGGAAGACTGCCAGAATACGACTCCTGAGGTTCCTCGTTTTGCGCAGCGACTCGACATTCACGGTAAGTCCGATTCTTGTTGAAGCTTCGTCGATTGACTAGTTCTTTTCTGTATTTCACATTTTTTCTTTGTTTTCTTCCTTCAGCCACCACTTAGGGTATATGTGTTTACAAAGTCTAGATTAAGCCTAATTATTTTATTGTTAGCTTCAACCCCATTATTCCAGTAAAATACCTAGGATTTAGGGTAAGCAAAATCAGGTTAAATCTCGATGCTTTGATTGCCTCGCGTCCGAATGTTTGGAAGAACCGTTGCGTTTAAAATCAAATTCATCTCAAATATTCTTTGTTAAGGTTAATAACCCTTAACTGGCGACCTTTGGCTAATTAACGTCTGTCTTTGAGGTTAACTTTTGGCTTCAAGTGGCAGGTTACGTGTAATCTTGGTTTGCAGGGCCGTAAAAATTACGTAAATTGAATAATACATGATCAACCAAGACCCCTTCACACGTAACATTGGCGACCTTGCGTAGAATCTAAAGTACATTTTAGAGAAAGAATCTGGAGAAAAGGAAATTAAAATTACATTAATTCCAAAAAATAAAGTCAGATATCGAACCCCATTTCATTCTTCCAAACAAGGAACCAGGCATAATAATAAGCAGTAAAGAGGATAGTTATAATAACAAGTGTAGCGAGAATTAGCGTAGGTAGGAAGGGTGCGTCGAGAGCAGAGAGTCATAATTTATAACGTTTAAGACAAGGGCATTTTACCGTGTTCGGATTCGTGAGAGAAGTCGTTCAAGTAACGTATCTTAAGGCCGGAAAAAGCGGAGCCTGTTTCATATACACAAAGTAATTTAGAAATCGCGTCAGCAATTCCGATCGTTATTGTTTGCATATAGCGGGAATCATTCAAAAAACCGTGTCAGTGAAGTAGCAAACGAACGGAAGTAGTAATTTTATCAATAAAGGTACATTTTCAACAACGTAAATTTGGTCCGTTCCAAATCAGCAAATCTATTCCATTGTTTTTTTAGGATGTTTCCGGTGAGAATACGATAACAAAAGACAAAGTTGTTTGGTAATTTAGTTTTCCATCCGTAACGTAAAACGCTATGCATGATTGGTATATTTAAAGTAAAATCTGGATACCTGCATTTGTTTCGTTGCGTTTTTTTGAATTTGTGCTAAAAAGAAAAAATACCATCTTGATCCCTCCGTGTTTGCATCGATTTTTGAAATTGTTCGAACTGTTTGTGAGAGAACGGCCATTTGGGGTTTCCTTAGCAGGCCGAGGTTGTTTTTGAAATTTAGGCCTAACGGGACCTTTTTCCGCCATCTTAAGACCTTGTTGTTATTGTGACCTCGACTCTGCTCCCAGCCACTCTTGGGGCATATATTTTTTTTTTTTAGTCAGTAGAACCCACCTCCTAATATCTTAGCTAAAAAAAAAACAAAAGATAATTTAGGCAGGGAAAGATAGGCCTTAGTTAGGAGTAATACCACAAGTTCCTATACGAATACCTACTATAAAATCATATAAAGAAAATTTAAAAATTTTACGATAAACTTTTGTGACGTCGGCTCCCGGGAAAATTAAGATAATAAAGTAATCCCTAAGGAAGCCAAGACGACGCATCTATATCATTTTATTAAGATCCATGCCATTGTGCATGTATAAAATCTTTGTTTACATGTTCTCAAGCAGCAAGAAATTCGCTGATTGAAATCTCTCTCTCTCTCTCTCTCTCTCTCTCTCTCTCTCTCTCTCTCTCTGTCATTCAATTCAAGTAGCATTCCTAACCTAAGTGTACGTGACCCTCTTCAAAGAAAGAACGGCCGACACTAGGCTAATTAATTCGAATACAATAAACCAAATAAAAGAAACACCTCTGTCCCACAATAGATGAGGACAAGTTAAGAGTAATTACGATACAGTGATAAACTGTCGGTCACGAGTGAGGCCTGCTATCCAGACCGAAGCAAACAGTAGTTTTCACCCTCTGAAAAAGAAGGGGCCAGCACGTTGCCGGTACTGGGACCAGCCACTCACGAGGATCTTTAAAAAAAAAAAAAAAAAAAAACCCAAATTCACTTTATTCCACAGTGCCAATAATTTGCAGCACTCATCACTTGAATAGCTTACTCTCTCTCTCTCTCTCTCTCTCTCTCTCTTTTACCTTCCCTTTCTCTCTCATTCGATTGTTGCACTCTGCAGGGGTGTAGAGTGCCTTTCCTCCCATATAGCCTAGTTGGACTCCAGTAGAGGGTCCCTAGGAACACATTGGCACCATAAGTGCCACCAACAAGAATCCAGAAAAATAAATAAAACAAAACAAAAGGGAACACAGAAGAGAAGGTTCTTCTGGAACCTAACCTGCACCAGTGCCTAGGGATACTGAGTGCCACCAGTGTGACCTGTACACAGGCACACCCAAACTACAGTGCCACCTTTTGAAAGGGTGCCACGTCATTGAAGAGACACTTCCTCGCTGCCCAAGTACGCCCAGTCGACCCGGTTAGACGCCCTTCCCCACCAGAACCATGGCAGCAGAGCATTATAAAACTTTCCTGGGGCTGGGGACGGCGGCAGGTCTCACCGGCTCGGAACTTACCACCTGGGTTAAGGAGCAAGTGGACGACTTGGCCAAGCGGGAGAAGGAAGAAAGACTCGAGCAGAGGAAGTATGAACCGAGCAGAGGAAGTATGAAGCAGAGGAAGTATGAAGAAGAACGAAGGGTGTATGAAGCCGAGCAAAGGCAATATGAAGAGGAAAGAGAAGAAAGAAGGAGACAGCATGAGTTAGCCTGCAAGGAAACTGAGTTAGCCCTAAAGGAGAAGGAGCTCGAGCTTGAGAGAGCGAAAATGGAGAATGCCGAAGCTATGGCTAGCCATCAAGCCTCCAGTCCTACACCTGCTGCATCAAACGCTCCAATTTCGAGCATCAATTCCCTAGTCCCCAAGTGGACTGAGGACGAGCCAGAAGCATGGCTGGAGGAGATCGAGGCTCTTTTCGATAACTACAGCACCACGGAGACGGAGAGAGCCTTAATACTAGCCAAGCATATGGAGGAAAAGCCAAGGCAGCGCTTCGCTCACTGGAGAAGAGCCAGAGAGGCAACATGGCGGAAGTTCGTAGAGTCATTACAAAGGCCTACGAGATAACCCCAGAAAAATGGAGACAACGGTTCGAGGTCTTGCCAAGGAAGTCGGCTGGTCTTGGACAGAATGGGCATGTCACAAAACCCAGTCCGGTACGCGCTGGTTCGACTCCTTGGCCTGCACGACGTTTGAGGATCTCTTCAATCGGACCATGCTAGAAGACCTTTTCCAATGTGTGCCAGGGCCCCTTGCGGTATATCTTAACGATAAACAGCCCTCCACACTTATGGAAGCTTGTCGCATGGCTGATTCATGGGAAACCTTCAATCAGTCGCATAGCACCTCTCAGAAGCGAATCATCCCTCCGGCCTACCTCTCGAACTCCACTCGCCCGAAGAATGGACTGCCTAGCAAGACCCTGTGCAACTATTGCAAGAAGGGGGGCCACGCTGAAGCTGAGTGCCGATACAAACTCGGCACTAATAAGCAGCCTAACCCTACCAGCCAGAACTCCGCTCCCGATTCATCCGCTCAGCCCTCTCCTCCAACAGTTACTGCAGGCCACCGAGCCCATCCAAAAGGCCCGTGCAGATCCTGTGGGGCTGCTAGCCACTACAATGCTGGATCTCCGGCCTGTCCACATCATGTCCCCACCACCAAATTTGTCAACCTAATCAGCACTTCATTTTTCTGCTGCTGGTCCGCACGGATCCTTTACCCCGAGAGACTGGAAACCCAGTTCATCTCGGTGGCCCCTCTTCAGAGCACTAGCCTGCCAGTGACCCTTCCGGTCACAGTAGACACTGCGGCAGACATTAGCCTGATCACTAGGGCCCAAGTGCCAGCCAGTGCCATGGTTGACGAAGAAACCCGGTGGGAAATGAAGTGGATAGAGGGCCACACCATTACCGTTCCTACTGTCCAACTCCAGGTTATGACACCTTGGGGCACGATACCCCACCGCCTTGGCGTGGTAGGTGGAATTCGGCCCGGAGTGGTCTTCTTGTTGGGTCGGGATCTTCTCTGCGGAAGCCCGTTACCAACGCCACTTCCGCAGCCACGTTACCTCCTCCACAGAGGCCACATGTAAACCTCTCAACCATGACAAACCTCCACCTTCCGCCCACCAAAGTGGTCCACGGAAGGGGCACAACAAACCTATTCCAGGCCTAGCCCTCTCCAATTGCGAAGGGCTGGCCCACCAAGAGGTCCTCCCCCTCCCAAGAGAGAGATTCAGGAGGAGCAGTACCGCTGCAGGATGTGCAAGCGGGCAGACCACTCCACAAATTGGGAGGGCTGCCCAAGCAAGCAACGCCCAGCGGACGCCCCGAACAAAACTCACCGAGAGGCTACGATCTCCGCTGGGGCAGGAATCTCTGCCGCAGCCAAACCCAAGTCGTCCGAGAGGTATTGCACCTCCGGACCCCTTGTCAGGCATGCCTGACCTCAACTGCTGCCAGTGCCACTTGCGAGCACTGAGCAGTGCCAGACTCCGTCCGCCCCGGACGTTGAGCTACCAATGGAAAAGGCCCCTATGCGGGTCTAAATCATGAGGTGAATCCTCCTCCGGGAGATTTAGGATTCCCCATGCAGTTGATCATCGCGACTGGAGAGCCTCCAGCACCCGAAACTTCTTTGCAAGATTCTTCTTTGCAAAATTTGAATCCAGGGGATGAACCCTGGAGGATCGAAATGGTACCCCTCCCTTGGAAGACCAGGAACTGGCATCCTCGGACGCAGAAGTCGAGATCGCTCTTGCTCCGGTTGTCGCAGCAGCCGGAGTAGGGAGTCCTCCGCAGCTTTTGCAGTTGCCCTGACTTCGCGCCCGCTAGCCCTTCTGGCCTGTCCCCGAGTCGGTGCTCTCATCACCTGCTAGGCCAGCTACTGATAGGCCTTGGAGGAAACCGAAGAAGAAGAAGAAGGGGCGGAAGAGAGCCCAGTAGTTGCCGAGCTATACGCTCATCCTGGCACTAGTGCCCTCTCGGCACAGTGCCCTAACATCTAAGAGTGATCCTGGCCCCTTGCCCAGAGAAGGTAGCCAGTGTGATCTCTTCCTTTATTGTACATAGCCTAGGCCACCTTAAAGTACGGTACATCAATTTAGTAACCTTGTTCTTCCACTTACCACCGAGCCGCAGTAATCATGTAAGTAGCCTAACTAATTTCAGTAATCTTAACTATTGTGAAACGAGCCACGATGCTCGTGACACGCATGGCCTAAGACCTCAGTGAGGCACCCATTTATCATATGAGGCAACCCTCATGAATTAACTAGTAAATTTTAATTGTATTAAACATAAACCATGTTGTAATTTAGTTAGAATATTAACTCTTATGTTGGTGCTACGGTCGGGTTAGGATAGGTTAGGCTAGGGAATATCATAGAATGTACCACTAGGCTAGGTCTAAAACACATCATGATTGTAGGAGGTAGCCTATAATAACCGTGAGCACCTTCTAGTACTATTAGAATTAGGTTAAGTAGTGATTATAGCTCATATCCTATCTAGGTTAGGTAGTTCTGTAGCTAGGTAGGCTAACCAGGACTAATCTGCTCAGGGGAAGGAGAGTAACCTACGAGAGGCGAACAGCTTGCTTAGTATAGACCTTCACGCCCGAAAAGGGAGTGAAGGCCCTCTTAAGGGGGAGCTTTTATAAATATTACTGCTGTTCGCCCTCGAACATTTAGGGATAGTAGAATATCAGCCTGACTGAGACAGAGAAATTGCTTTGTCCGGTAGGCTAGAGCATCTTCAGGCAATTTAAAAATAACAAGGTAGCACAAGGCATTTAACCCCATAGGCTGGAAAGTTTGTAAACAAAATATGTTAGGGCATTAGGGACCTAAGCCTCAGAGAGGGTTTCGCTCAATGACCCTAGTTATGGTGGCCCTTAAGCTTTATTCTATGCATTCGACGATGCCTTTGTCAAGGTCGGATTGCCCGGGATCGTATAAGCCCTCACTCTGGAAGAAACGGCGAGGTCGGGTCAGTGAGAGAGATTCCAGCGGTCACGGAACCAGGGTGACGCTGCGTGCGTTCCGAACGATATTCTTTGTTCTTTCTTTTCTCCTACGTCTATCTTAATTAGTGAATTGGGAAGACTGCCAGAATACGACTCCTGAGGTTCCTCGTTTGCGCAGCGACTCGACATTCACGGTAAGTCCGATTCTTGTTGAAGCTTCGTCGATTGACTAGTTCTTTTCTGTATTTCACATTTTTTCTTTGTTTTTTCCTTCAGCCACCACTTAGGTATATGTGTTTACAAAGTCTAGATTAAGCCTAATTATTATATTGTTAGCTTCAACCCCGTTATTCCAGTAAAATACCTAGGATTTAGGTAAGCAAAATCAGGTTAAATCTCGATGCTTTGTATGCCTCGCGTCCGAATGTTTGGAAGAACTGTTGCGTTTAAAATCAATTCATCTCAAATATTCTTTGTTAAGGTTAATAACCCTTAACTGGCGACGTTTTTGGCTAATTAACGACTGTCTTTGAGGTTAACTTTTGGCTTCAAGTGGCAGGTTACGTGTAATCTTGGTTTGCAGGGCCGTAAAAATTACGTGAAATTGAATAATACATGATCAACCAAGACCCTGACACGTAACAATATATATATATATATATATAAATAAAGATAAAATCCATATAAGGAAACTAAACACTGGAGTATATATATATATATAGGCCTTTCGACACTATGTCCTTTTACTTATCAGACTGAAGAAATATAAAAGTATATATTTATAAATATAAAATATATTATATAAATGACAGATGGGGATTATAAAGGAAACATATGTACCTAGAATCCAATACAATTGAAGAATTAGTACAACTATAAAACAGGATTAAATATTTAAGAGGTTTTCAACGGATTAGGATCAACCATTCAGGAGCAGGGACAGGACAATTAAAAGATTATACAGGTACGTGACTGACCACCTAAAAATTTTTAGTACAACACAATACTTCTTTTTTTTTGTAAATAATAACTTTTTGCAAGGTGAACATTTTTACAAATAAGAAATTATATTAACCTTCTGATACGGAAAGCCCTATTTACAAAAACGTCTCTAGATATGCCAAAGATGCATTTAGGGAGGTATAATAGCTGAGCGAAAAAAAAGTTTTTCAAAAATCACAGCACGCATTTAGTTTTTATGATTAAGAGTTCATTTTTGGCTCTTTTTTCTCATTGCCTGAAGTTTAGTATGCAACCATCAGAAATGAAAAAATATCATTATCATATATAAATATTGGAATATATGACAGCGAAAAAAAAAAAACTCGTATATAATTGTATACAAAAAGATACTTTGTAAGCAAAACGGTTAAAGCTAATGAGTTAATTTTTTTAGTTGTATTGTACACTAAATTGTGATGATTTTGGTATATAACAGATTGTAAAACGATTAAAGCAACACAGAGAAAATATTACCACAAAATGATGCATGAATTCGTAACGCTGTGGCATTAATAAAAGTTTTTTAAAAATTCACCATACATCGAAATATTGTGCTAGAGAGACTTTCCAATTGTTTCAAAATGAAGGAAATTGATTGAATATTACTAGACTGTAAGTTTTTTTAGCTTACAATTGCATTTTTTACCATTTCAATCGAGTTAAAGTTGACCGAAGGTTGATTTTTTCTATTTATCGTTATTTATATGAAAATATTTCAAAAATGGTAAAAAGCTAAAAGCATGATTTATTTTTTGTTGTATTCTACATGAAATTGCGCACATTTTGATGTATAACACTTTATGTAACCAATAATATAAAACGGCGAAAAATTATGACAAGGTGACTCAAGAAATGCCAGGATTTTCAGCGGAGTCTCCGCGCGATGAAGGAAAAAGTTTTTTAAAAATTCACCATAAATCGAAATATTGTGCTAGAGACTTTCCAATTGTTTCAAAATGAAGGAAATTGATTGAATATTACTAGACTGTATGTTTTTTAGCTTACAATTGCATTTTTTTACCATTTCGATCGAGTTACAGTTGACCAAAGGTTGATTTTTCTATTTATCGTTATTTATATGAAAATATAACAAAATGGTAAAAGCTAAAAAGCATGATTTATTTTTTGTTGTATTCTACATGAAATTGCGCACATTTTGATGTATAACACTTTATGTAACGAATAATATAAAATGGCGAAAAAATTACGACAAGGTGACTCAAGAAATGCCAGGATTTTCAGCGGAGTCCACGCGCGGGCGGAGCGAAAGGAAAAGTTTTTTCAAAAATTCACCATAAATCGAAATTTTGTGCTAGAGACTTTCCGTTTGTTGCAGAATAAAGGTAAATGATTGATTGTTACTAGAATGTAAGAATTTTGGCCTACGATTGCGTTTTTCGAGCATTTCGGTCGAGTCAAAGTTGACCAGAATGTTAAAATTTTGTCAGTTATCGTGATTTAAATGAAAATATTTCAAAACTGTTAAGAGCTAAAAGAATGATTTATTTTTGTTGTATTCTAACATGAAATTGCGCACATTTTGATGTATAACACTTTATGTAACGAATAATATAAATGGCGAAAAAATTACAACAAGGTGACTCAAGAAATGCCAGGATTTTCAGTGGAGTCCACGTGATCAAGGAAAATGTTTTTTCAAAATTCACCATAAATCGAAATATTGTGCTTAGAGACGTTCCGTTTGTTGCAGAATAAAGGTAAATGATTGATTGTTACTAGAATGTAAGAATTTTTGGCCTACATTGCGTTTTCGAGCATTTGGTCGAGTCAAAGTTGACCGAATGTTAAAAATTTTGTCAGTTATCGTGATTTAAATGAAAATATTTCAAAACTGTTAAGAGCTAAAAGAATGATTTATTTTTTGTTGTATTCTACATGAAATTGCACATTTTGATGTATAACACTTTATGCATCGAATAATATAAAATGGCGAAAAATTACGACAAGGTGACTCAAGAAATGCTGACATTTTCAGTGGATTTCCACATATTTTATAAAGAGAAGGAAAAGTTTTTCAAAAATTAACCATAAATCGAAATATTGTACTAGAGACTTCCGTTTGTTGCAAAATGAAGGTAAAGGATTGAATATCACCAGAATATTAGATTTTGCTTACCCAAAAAGACCCAAATAAATAAAAAAAATTAAAAAAAATATATATATAATATATATATATATATATATATATATATATATATTTATATACATATATATATATATACATATATATATAAAAATATTATATATATATATATATACATATATATATATATATATATATATATATATATATATATATATATATATATATATAATATATATACATATATATATATATATATATATATATATATATATATATATATATATATATATATATATGTATATATATATATATATATATATATATATATATATATATATATATATATATATATATATATATTAGAATTCATACATACACATATATATAATATTATATTGTTTTTTACTTTGGTACCGATACATAACTAAAAAGAAATGCTTGTGAAAAACTTTGTTTTTGCATACTTAAAACTAAATAATATACAAAACACCAATAAATACAGATATATAAAAACTTGTAATAAATATAAAACTAAAAATAAATTCAATGCAGATTACTCACTGTAATCCTGACTCTTGTTCTGTTCTTGTTTTCTCCCTGCTCCATTGAAGAGTCTTGCATTTTTTTCCTCGACATGACGAGGCACAGGCGGAGGAGGGAGAAGGGGAACTTGCGGATGAGCCGCTTATTCGCGCCCACTGCGCCCCGGTGTATTTCGGGTAGGCACATCAATATATAACCGCAGTGTGGTACTTTGCGGTTACACTCCTCGAACCTGCAAAGTGCTACCCTTGCAGGTGCGACAGACATACCGGTTTCTCCTTCTGCCATTCATATGGCACACCCGGCACCGTTTCTATTTTACGCCCTTCTAGGAGCTCCAGTGTGATGATCTGCCTGCAGCCGACACACAGGGTCAACTACCCGACGGGACACTGGAATGTGAGGGAGGGCGGCAGCATCACCAAGGGTGGCGGCATCATCCAGGAAGCGGCATCATCCAGGACGGCGGCATCATCAACGGCGGGCGGCATCATCAATAATGAAAAATGTTATCTTCAAGGGCGGCGGCATCTTCAAGGCGGCAGCAGCAGGGGCGGCGTTGGCAGGAGCAGGAAGATACCGAGGCTGGCCCTCCTAGCGACATCTGCCCTTTCCTCTCGGGGCAGAGCTGGAGCTCGGGGCAGGGGGGCAGTGTTAGAAGGCCACTCCTCTGGATTGAAGTTTATGAGGGCATTCCCAGCCACCTCAAGAAACTGGATGTGGGACAACCTCCGAGCATCAGAATTGTACCCACAGTAAAGGATGTAGGCATTCTGGAGGGCCAACTGAAGGAGGTATTTGACGAGCTTCTGTGTCCACCTCCTGGTTCTCCTGGCGAAGGATAATACTGGATGAGTTGATCAAAGAGATCAACTCCTCCCCATGTGCCTGTTATTGTAGTGCCTGATGACAGTAGGGCTGTTGGACATGTAAACTCCTCATAGATAAGTCGGCCCTGCCGACGTGTCTTCTTCCCGCTGAATAATCTCTTCTTGGATGGGCTCATGACAACGTCGTAATCATGGGCAGAGTCGGACCCCCTTCCAACAGATGACGAAGACATCTCCCTTCCGCCGCCACTCTGTCTCTCTCTTGCCAGATGTTTGGCTAGCAAACCTCTTGAGGACATTCAGAGGGCCCCACGCACCAACCAGCAGGGTACCACTGACGCAATGTACACTGCTTCCTATTACAGTTCCTGGGCCAGGGATACTGAGTTATAATAATTATCCATAAACAGGTGGTATCCCTGGTTACGGAAACGATCCACAAGACCGAAGACAGTGTCACGCAGTTGGAGAAGACCCCAGAATACACCGAGAAGTCCACGACGTATCCAGTGTTGGCTTCCGAATGAAAAATAACTTTACACCATATTTCTTTGGCTTCTTGGGGTTGTACACTTTATACTTAGACGCCCTTTGTATGGCATCATCCCCTCATCCAAAGAAAGGTTCTTGAAGGAAACAAGAAACTGGCACCGTTCACGAATGTACTCAACACTGGACGGACTAAGATGAGGCGGCCGGGTTATTCTGGGTACAGCCCTTCGGTTTTCATATTTGAAACACTGTCCATCGCCAGGAAACTATCACGGGCATAATGCCAGGCACATTGGGCGTTTAAAAAAATTCCGCCTCCAATATTGCCTGGACGTCAGCAGCAGGCATCATTCCAAAAAAATGTGGAGCAAAAAATGCGCCATGTCCGTGAGGTTGCAGCCCGCCAGCTGATTCGACAACATCATCTGCAGTTCCTCACGGCAGTACCATGTGCAACTAGGAATTCCAGCAATTCCCAAGTCAGGAAGAGCTGAATGAACCCCAGTGCAGTGAGAGGCACAGGGTGCATGTTAGGTGGGGTGGGGTCCTCCAACCACCCCTCATCACTTTCGGACGAACGGCCTTTTTAAGCTGCCGCAACATTGCGACCTTTTACGGGCCTGTGCAAAACACGTGCACGGGCGCCTAAGCACTCCCACCCTCCCAGCTGGTCTGTCTCCCCACTTTCACCATCACTTTCTGTCTCGTCCCCACCAGCCCTGTCAGGCCTCCTCCTCCTCCTCCTCCTCCTCCTCAGACTCCCTCATACGCACTGAAACCACTAAATTCCAATTCACTTTCCTCCTGTGGCTCCCATGACGGACATTGGGGCAAGTACTCATCATCACTAACATCAGGCGTGATGTCCTCATCACTGGATGACCAACTGCCACCGAAATCAGGACTTCCCACCTGCTCTCGATTAGCTCCGGGATGAAAGTATATTAAATCAATGTCCTTTTGTTGGAGGCCTCCCAAATGCTTTCGATGCCCTCAGACACCCGGATGCTTCCTCAGGGGTCGTAAAGGCACGGATGTGGTATATGGTCCTCTTCCAGGTCACACGTGGCTGCACAACGGCGTTGAGAAGCTGGGTCATCTTGGGTACTTGGTCCCTCTCCAGCATCCCAGTCTAAAACTGCGTCTCACACGCTCACTACCGACAGGCAGTATGCGCCTTTCACGGTCCTGACGACGTTGAGACATGTCTGCAAACGTCCTGTTGCCTCACAAATACGCAAACACTAAAGCCAAAGTTCTGCAAAACACGGATGCGTCAAAAAATTGCTCGGACTTAGCGGCGCTGATGCTTTCTGGTACGCAAGGAGGAGGGAATGACAGATGAGATTCTGGGTGACGCTTATAAACAAAACAACAGCTTGATTGCGGAAATCCGTGAACTGCCAATCCTCAAGGCATTGATTTAAAACCTTTTAAAAAGGGATTATAATTATTTTTCCAGGGACAGGAATATTAAAAAAGCATTTTTAGTCGACGACCATGGTAAATTTTGACATCGTACAACAGACAATTTTAGTCGACGTTTTTTGGTACATCCAGTAGGCGTTTAAGATGTTAAAAATACAGATATATAGATATAAAATATATATCAAGTAGCTAACTTGTAATTAAGTCAGTGATTTTATCTTTTAGGTCATTCTTGAACATTTTTCTAATACAGGGGTCCAAATAATACATGCCAGGGCTAAGATTAAAATTACAACTGGAAGTAAGGTGGATAATAGCGGACTCCAATAGATTTCTTGAAGAGAAATCTTTCGATCTGGCAATCACTGAACTTTCAGTCCAATTTATCCTGTGAGAGTTTTCACTTAAATGAATGAATATAGCATTGGATGCTTGTCCAGTTTTGACTGAATACTTATTTTGCTTAATACATACATCTAAATCTTTGCTAGATTGGCCAACATAAAAAGAGGGGCAATCCAAACATGGAATTTTATATACAGTATTATGTTGTTGATTTCTTTAGGGCTATTTTTTATTAACATTCTTTTGAGTGTGTTATTATAAGAAAAAACGAGGTTTACATTAAAAGGTTTTAACAATGATTTTATGTTTTCAAAACCACTAAAATAAGGCAAGCTAAGAATGTTCTTAGGGTTTCTTTCTTCATGTTACTTTCACTATAAAACTTTTTGTGGGCTTTGTTATAACAAATATCTAGTATATGTGAAGGATAACATAAATCTGTCCCTATTTTTCTTATGTATTCAATTTCTTTATCCAAATACTGGGACTGACAATGCGCAAGGCTGTAAACACATAGAAGAAAAAAATTGATATTTTGATGTTGAGGTGATGGCCTGAATAAAAATGGACATAAGTTGAGTTGCTGGTTGGTTTCCTATAAATACTGAATTTACATTGAAATGATTCTCTATGTATTAAAACATCTAAGAAAGGGAGGCAATTGTCTCTTTCTAATGGATGGTACCTGGTTATTCAAATTACAGAGTAAATCATTTACATCAATACCAGCAGGCAAAACAGCTAAAATATCGTCAACATACCTATACCACTTTAAAGGAGTATAAATGATACAGTATTAGGTATATATCATTTTTCAAAGAATTCCATATACAAGTTTGAGAGGAGTGGGGATAAAGGGTTGCCCATTGCCATAGCAAATATTTGTTGGTAAAATGCACCATTGAATATAAACTTACAATCACAAATGCACAACCTAGTGAGAGAAATTATATGACTTACAGGTAGAGGTAATTCGTGATGGATTAATTCATTACTAAGATACTCTAAAATAGAATCTATAGGGACTTCAGTAAAAAATGAACAAACATCAAAACTAACGAATCTATCAGTGGGGCAAAAAGTGATTTTGTTTAATTTATCAACTAAATCTAGACTATCATATACGTGAGAATCTGAGATAGTTCCAAGTAACGGAGACAAGAGTTTGGTAATATATTTCGAAAGTTTATATGATATTGAGCCAACAGTACTGATAATAAGTGGCATAAGATTGTTTTCTTTGTGTGTTTTACTAATCCGCATATTAATTTAACGAGAGGAAATTTTTTACCGACAACTGACCTATTAGTTCTTTTTTATCTTTAAGGATTTTTTCACTGTGCTGATGAAACCTTTTATGACTTGATCAAAAAATGATTTTTGTTAGTTTTTGTATGTCGTATCATCATCCAGTAGGGCTTGCCCATACGTGATATGTAGTCAATTTTATCTAAAAATTGCAAAAAAAAAAAAAAAAAAAAAAACAACAAAAGACAATACAATCCACATCAAAGCTGATAAATCAATATAGAACTGTAATTTTAGATAACTGGGGATCAGCACAGATAACCGTTGAGTCAGCACTGATAACTGGAGATAATATCGAAAATCCGGTTATCAAAAACACTAGACAAGTGCCAGAAACCGGATTGCCAATACCCGAGGATGCGTGTGTGTGTGTGTGTGTGTGTGTGTGTGTGTATATATATATATATATAGGACAAAGGAATATATATATATATATATATATATATATATATATATATGTATATATACAGTATATATATATATATATATAACACATATATATATATATACCATATATAAATATATATATATATATGAATAAAGAATATATATATATATATATATACAATATAATATATATACAGTTGATCCTAAAGTGTTCACAGGGGTTAGGGACCACAACCACCGTGATAAAGAAAATGTGTGACTATTATCCGAGTCTAAAAATGCTTATAATTGCCTATTTTAATCGTTCAAACACCAAATATACCTTAAACTGTCATCCTACACCAAATACAGTTTACCTTAAACTATCATCCTAAAACACTTTAATGCCATTTCAAAGTCATCTTACAAGTTTCCCCTATCTTCAGGAACAGCCATTTTCTCTCATACAGTATAAAGCTGTCAAAAGTCAGAGTTAAGTACTGTATCTAAATATTTCAATATGCATTGAACTAAACATGTAGTAAAGTTTACAGTAAACCAATTAAAGCCAAAAATTGTAACATGTCCTGTATGTACAAAGAGAGCGAGAGAGAGCAAGAAGAGAGAGAGAGAGAGAGAGAGAGAGAGAGAGAGAGAGAGAGAGTTTTTCCTTTTGTATGTTTACATCAGAAGAAAATGAATCAGGAACAGCAGTTTTGTGAATTTGAGGGACTTTGCTTTACTTTAACATAAAGTACAGGTATTTCCCCAGTTACAATAGTATTACGTTACAAAACCCCATGTTCTTGAAAAAAATCGTTAATTCTGAAATCAGCCTAATGTTTTTATACAGTGCTAGGGTATACAGTAAACAATCTGAATACATACTGTATATGGTAGCCTAGTCTACAATAGATAATACTATATCTCTATACATTTTTAAAACCCCCAATGATTCACGCTCATCATCTTGATTCGTGGACTCTCACATCCAACGGGTTTCTATGTGGAACATATATACCCATTATGGAAATGCCATTAAAGTGACGCCCATTAACAGTATTTTTCACTGAGAAATGTTCTACTAATTACAGTATTTTCATATAATTTTCATGAATAAATGCACTTTTTGTGATAAAACTTTTAAAATACAAGGTATAAATTTTTAGAGGGTTTTTTGTGTTTAAACGATCAAAATGGGCAGCTCCCAGTGTTTTTAGAGGGCATATTAACCTCAACATTTTTTAGCACACGCAGGAATGCACCAAGCATAATAAACATGATGATGATTTCTGGGTTCACTGTATACAGTATAATTATAAATATCAGCTAATTCTGAGGTTCAATGTAGATTGACTTATGATAAATCAGTACAAACAGAGAAATTGAATAACACAAACAAGAGTTAGAAAAGCTGTACAGTGGTATTTTCACCAATATACATGAACGGTGTCAGACTGTTGATGGCTATGTATACTGACTTATAAAATAAAAGATTGTTGATAAATTGCAGGATCATCAACTCGGGCTCCTCTTCAGATACTATTTCTTCGGCTGTTAGTTCAGGTGTTACAAAAGAGGGTAGGATTTTGAGGAAAGAGCTGTCACGAGATCTAGAGGCTCGAGGCTCAAATGCAGTGGAAGGTATGGGGGAAAACGTTAAATGCATGGCACTGGAGTCGTTTTTTATGGGAAGTATCACAATCAGCTTGCACAGTCCAGTTTTTTTGTTCTTCAAACCAATGACTTAATCATGCAATAGTCTTGAACTGCTTGTCTGACTTTAGCAAATCTTAAAACAGTTCACATCCATTTAACTAAAAAGATTCATTGCATTTTCACTTTTGTGCCAATAAACAACTGCCATTTTTTTTTAAATTAATTATAAAAACTTTTGCATACAACTATTCTTCAATTTCTTCCTCCTCTTCTGCTTTTTCCTTCTGCAAGTTTAGATTAAATCTTCAAAAATTAGCTGAACATCTTAAAACATCTGAGTTGTTGGATATTTAACACTGTTCAGCTTTGTAGAAAATTAAAAGAAAAGCAAGTTGCCAAGCCCTTTTATTAATTTAATAACATCTTATATCCTTATCAAAACCTTTAAATGAGTTTATGTACACTTTTAGCACATTTTTCCAAATCCCATTCTGGCCCTTCTTTAGCCTTAACTCGTGATCATCCACATCTTCACCTGGCTCCATTTTCGATGTTCCTGCCTGTTCATTTAGAACACTGTCCTGTTACTTCCAGAATGTTCACACTTCTC
This sequence comes from Macrobrachium rosenbergii, assembly GCF_040412425.1. Taxonomy (NCBI): domain Eukaryota; kingdom Metazoa; phylum Arthropoda; class Malacostraca; order Decapoda; family Palaemonidae; genus Macrobrachium; species Macrobrachium rosenbergii. The sequence goes on from NC_089746.1 coordinate 32,212,047, forward strand.
AAGATGTTTTGAAGATGCTAAGCAAATATTATGCCAATGTCAGTAATCCATGTATGAGAAACAGTTGTGAATTTGTTGCAGAAACAAGTTTTAAATTCTGCCTTATCCCCGATTATTTTCCCCAAGCATTGTCAAGGTTCTTAATTTTAAGGATGTTGTTTTCCTCACAATAGATCTTTCAATAGTGAATAAAACAATACACAAACAAGTCTTCAAACAGCACTGCCGTCATCCAAACTTTCTTATTATGCCAGTGGTGTGCCAACAGGATACATATGTTTGCTGATTTTGCTAATGTGGCAGGATTTGCCAACATTGATCATGAATGACTGTAATGTGAACGTAATGTCACAGCCACATTTAAGCAGAAAGTCTAAATTGATGTTGTATGCCTAAACCTCTTCTACAATGTTATCTTTTTATTTCTAAAATTTCTTATTGTTACAACAATGAATATAACCTGTTTCATCAACATTATAGCAAAGATGGAAAACAATGATCTTATTAAAAAACCTCTAAATTTAGCAGGTCCTGACCAATCAATGCTGTTTCAGCTGGCATAATTTTCACACTATGAAAATCATGGCATTTTTGAAAGAAAGAAGCCATCCAGCACGAGGCTGCAATTTGTTTCAGGTATCATTATTTTTTCTTTAGTTCCTCGAGAAGACACGCTGATGGATTTGTTTCTTTGAATGGTCAAGAGGCTGTCATAAGTGGCATTAAACTTTTGTATCTGGTCCTCCATCCAGGTGAAGGGCAACTGCAATTCCATTTTCTTCCAAAGTTCTCATAAATCTTTATAATAATCATAATCCATGTTAAATATTTCAAACTAAAAATCCATTAAAATGAACAAATTTGTCACTTCAAAATAGAGTTGCTAAGAAGATTCAGTAGAATTGATGGAATGCTTGTCATGTGTCATTAAATCCTTCCCATGGCATGCTGGTTGATAATTTTCATTTTCTGAAAAATGACAGAGTAATAGTTACATTATGTCTAAAAATAGTTTACTAAAGCAGAACTCACTTGGGCATTTGGCAGACAAACTGCTAAAATGCAGTCCTGCTTTACCGCAGCACTGGTTAACGGCATTTCAGTTAAATACGCTTTGCAACAACGGCGTTAAATTTGGTTTTATGAAATTTAAGACTCGTTCAGCGCTGGTAAGCAGTTTATCGGTGTCATTTAGGCAGTTTAAGGCAATGTAAACGATTTTCAGCATCGTTAAGTGGTTTATTGGCATTGCTAAGATCCAGTTTATAAGTGCTGACCAGCACTTATCAATTGTAAATTACTATTTATACCATACATTGCTCTGATGTTAGTTAGAGGAACTTTATACCATAATTGCTCTGATGTTGGGAATGTTATCAACAATTTTTAGTTTATGGGTGCTCAGCTAGGGTTGAACGGAACAAACACCCTGCAATAAGGACAATGCACCAAGTGAGGTGTATGAGGTGTAATATATATATATACAATATCTTCCTAATCACAGGTTTTATATATATATATATATATCTATATATATATATATAGGAAGATAATATATTATATATATCTATATACAGCAATGTATATATATATATATATATATATATATATGATCCTGGTCTGAACTATATTATATATATATATATTTAGGTATACAATATATATATATATATACAGGCAATATGAGATTTACATATATACATTTATACATACATACATATATATATCTTGATTGTGGGTCATGCCTGTCATATTTATCCATATCCATTCCATATGCCCATGAACTATATATATGATATGAATTATATGTATGCCAAAATATATAGGGTATACATAGATCACTAATATCATAAAACACTAAACTTTACTAAATGCTAGTTTGAGAATATATATATATATATATAGGTTATAAATATAAAACATATATATATAATACAATTACACACACAAACACACACACACAGTATATAGAATACATATATATATATCCCCTATAGCAACCACTAGCAGGTGTATATATATATATATATATAGTCATATACTTGCCTGACTTCTTCATACCTGGCATTTAGCGTGCTTTTTATTCCCATTTTTGTATCTCAGCAACTTTACTGCCTCTTTGAAGGACTTTTTTGATTTGGAGGGACTGACCTGTGGTCTCTATACAAGATGGGCAACCTGCCTGTCAGACATCGCTTAGAATGGAAGAGGTGACATTATGTTTCATGTATCAACCAGATGGGGCTCTTTCTCCCCAGCAGCCTGTAAACTAGACTTAATGCCATCCAACTATTGGAGTGAGTTCTAGAGTACTCCTGAGGAGATCTACAGCCATGTTTTTTACGGGGGTGTTGAAAGTGGCTTTGTTTTGTGAAGTGTACAGAGAGTGTAATCGATCCATTTGCTTTTTAGGATCCCCTAAAAACAAGGTTACTAAAAAACTTGAAGGAACTTGAGGATGGAAAGTGTTCTCTTGACTCAAACACATAGGTAACCATGGATTGAATTGTGAGATGACCATAAAAGGATAGGCCATAATTAGCACAAGAGTCTTGAGACAAGAGCCACTATATATTAGACATATATGACAAAGGTTGACCTAGTCTTATGGAATATTAAAACCATGACTTCCCATTATATCATAAAAAGAAGTCCAGTCCAATATACAGGCTAGCTGGAGGACTTACATAGATATATCAACATTAGAAATCCTCAAGACAAGCAGCCTATGGGTTCCTCATATATACCATATATATATAAATAAACAGAGTGATTATATACAGGTAAATATATACAAACACAGCCCCTATACTGATATAGTATTATATATCTTGGGTACCAAGGCAAAATGTAGGACAGATTAATTCTTTATATATATAAGTCTTGATATAGAGAATAAAACACTTCTATATAGATATATATGTTTATATATATATAGTGCATATCCAATAATATAATGATCCAAATCGCACCATGAAGTAAAATATATTATCTACTATCTTTATCATAGAATTATTCTCTTAAATCATTCATCATGCAATTCATTCCTCATAGCATCCAGGCTTGCAATGAAGACCAACAGAACAGAATCTAAATATCTGGCTGTTGCCATTCAGCTTGATTTTTATATCTAATATGTGTAGCTGAATCTGCACTCAGTGATCAGTCAATCTTCCATGAAGAAGTGTGTGATTACATTCCAGGTGAGAGCAAACTTCAAAAATTTGTTATAACCTCCTTTTTCTTATCTAGCAATGTAAAATACTTTTTTTTCCCTTTTTAGAGACATGTAATGGCATATGATCAAATCATGTTCTAAGATCAAATCTACCCATCAAAATATTTTTTCATCTGTGTAGTTTAAAAGATCAGAAGGGACATCTTCCTGCTTATCTTTCTAGGTGCTGTGCAGGATGAACTTCCATCAGCTGCAGAGGATGGTTGGTAAACATGTCTAGTATGTTTACTTTTGCAGGTTAGCAAGCGTAAAATATATTTTCATTTTTGTCAATATTGTAATCATTATGAGTGAAACAAATAAAATAAAAAGCAATTTTCCAGTGATATATGAAAAGTTTCATCAGTGATATATGAAAAGTTTCATCAAAGTTTGCCAAAAAAGAAAAATTCTATGGAAATTAACATAATACAGTAAGTGCTACCAAATCCTTGCTAAATCCGACTCATCATTTTTTTATTTAATTATATCTAGTATTAACTGTGTGAATATGCAGTAATCAGTCATTCTGAGAAAGACATTTATGTCTTATGGCTTCCTGTGTTTTTATTACAATAAACATGTTTGGTAGTGTGAAGAACCCAGAAGCAGTTGACCTTTGGAAAAAAGCGAATTCAGTAAAACAAGACCATACAAGGTCAGCAGGAAGACACACTTACAACTTACATTTTTCTGTTTATTTATTACATCCAAATCTGTGCTTTAAGCATAATACTAATGTATTGTTAAACTGCCTCGGGGATTGTAAAAAATGTCAGATCATACAAAAACTTGGGTAGGGAAACTTTCCATTTCGGATAAGTATTCAACTGTATACAGAGTGAACATCTGCTAGATGGGTAGACCAGAAGATACCAACATATTTTCAATTAAATTTTCAAATGGAAAAAATTATGATAAACCATTTTCTTCTTCCACCCAATTACTGACTGCATATGTAGGAGATGGTTAGTTTATGATCACAAACAAGATTTAAACATTCATGTTTCCAATCATACAATTTGTCTTTTACTGAAAGTGCCTTCCTGAGCCACAACCCCAGTGACTGGAAACAACTTTAGCTTCAACTCGTCAAGGCTTAAAATAAGGCTTATCTGACATTAGTGGTGTCAACCATAACTAACCAAAAGAATACCTTGTTCTTCTTCACCCTCAAGAACTAATACCAAAACCAGTTAGTTTGTTGAAGTACAATAGTATGTGCAAAAAAGCAAGTTTGGACTTAGGAAATTAATGTAACATTTTGGGACTATTCACAGTACCTAATAAATTAAGAGAACAAAATTTTACTTAAAATTTAGTCTTGCTACTAACATTTTATTTTTGTAAATCTTTATAAACAGAAATATTTTAAATATGAATAATGAGAACACATCCTGATCACCCACAGGTCTTATGAAGGGTAAGTGAAAGTGTCTCAAACAGTCTAGTGACATTAAGGGACATAATTTTGCCAAAGGGGAAAACAAAATGCAAACTGACAGATCAATCTAATCACAAATATGAAAAAGTGTTAAAATTTTTCTTTAACTACTTCAGTAGATGAGAAAAGGAAATTAAGTGTGATCAATAATTCTACTATCCTTGAGAGTTAAATTAAGACCCTTATTCAACCCAAATCTCATCAGACTTTTGACATCAAAGAGAGCCTCAGGTCTAAAGGGAATGGTACTCACTAGTCCAACCCTGACAAGGTAAACAATTGACTTAGTCTCTAAAATTCTTCCTCTTGACAAACAGAACTTTTATAAGGCACCCTGTATAATAAAGCACTATTAATTCATAACCATAAAACAGTATATCAAATCCCCAACCATTTGAGTCAAGCATAGAGTACCTCAATTCGGAAGAACAAAGTAGATGAAAAGTTGTTGATGTTCCAGAATGTCAAGAAGGTCTGTCATCAAATAACCCCATATGTCCCATTATAAGATCTGACATTTATGTTTGCATTGCTCAGTGTTAAATCACAGAATTCAGCTCATGACCAGTATTGTTGACTGCATCAGTCCACCACTAGGTCACCATACAACCTAAGGAAAGAAAAAAAAGTTTCAGGGCACTTAGACTCAGCACTAATGGAATCATAATCTGAAAGGCTTCTTTGGTGTATTCTGTAAATTTGCAAATGAAACAAGCTTTGTACTTTCCAAATTCTTTTACATGTCCAATGATAAATACTTTTCCAAGCAACATTATAAAATTCAATTTTTGATTTGGTAGGCAATTGGAATAACTTATTTGAGTCTAGAGAGCAACCAAAATGGGACATTTACTGTAAATAGAAAGCATAGATATGTGAATGTAAAACTGTTTCTCTCTGTTTGGCTAAAGTAAAATATGCAAATGTTAATAAATACAAAACTTTTGGGAAAAGTACTTATAATGAGTTATAAAGTCTGGATTTATGGCCAAAGCATAAATTCAGTGCAAACAAGCCTATAGGATGTAAGCTTGCCTCTGAAGTTTCAATAGTTGCCCATGTCTTCATTGAAGTTTGAAGCCTCAAGTTCCATTATTGCTCATCATAGTAAAAAGAATAAACTATAAAAGAATGCAGAAGAAGGCTCCCCAGGCTGCTATATGTGTATGAACTAATGTTAATAACTGAATCTGGTTAGAGGTCTAACAAAAATCAAATTTTTAGAAAGGAAAACCTACTTTTGGTATTCACTGTGAGCCCTCAAAGGAGTTACTCTTATCGTCACTGAATCAAATACCCTTGGTACCATAATAATGAGCTGCTTACCTTCATTTCCTTCTTCATCAACATTAAACGAAGCAGCTGGGTTTAACAGAAACTTTTCAAAATATGTTTCAATTCACAAAATAGCCATTCATTCTGTCATTCTGAAACAATAAAGAAGGGTGAGGCTTATTTCTTCAAGACATGGGCAAAACATGTTTAAAGTAATTTTTAATTCAAAAAGAGAGGGAGCAGATTATTATTGATGAAGCAATGATTCTGCAATAAGATATTTAACATATTAACTGCTTCCCAAATACAAAATCACACAATCAGTGAAAACTTACATTATTGTTACTAACATTATTATTCTAATTAGCCCACACTTTATTGAATTGAATTTCAAGTCAAACATATGGTGAAACTTCCAGGTTTGCACAGTAACATAAATTACTGTATCAACCAAATAAGAGATCCACTTTTAGAAAAAGAAAAATAAATTAAATAAATTAAGGATACATGTTTTAAATTATTAAAATACACAAGTTATCTGCTGTTCAGCAAATCTGTATTGAACAGCACAAAAATAGGATTGGGATAAACTGTGACTGAAAGAACCTCTGTTAAAAATACAACTTACAAAAACGGACTTCAAGAGATATGGACTGATGGTTAGTTGTCATAATCTGGTGCAAAGGTTAGGAAAAGAAACCTACCACCATCAAACTGTGTATCTAAAGAAGAGCAGATAAATTATTAATGCCAAATGCAGACAAAGGCACTGACAGATATGAAAGTAGTGACCAGTAGGATTAATGACCAAAAATTTAAATAAAAATCACAATACAAGTATTAAAGGCTGCTGTACACCAACAAATAAACTCTACAGATAAATGATGAATTTTTTATGTAAAGCTACAGAATCTCATATAAATGAAATGCCAAGATGATATGAGAACTCTTTTTGGTTATACCTGAAGGGGAGGAAAGAACATCCTTACATATTCTTGCTACATCTCAGATGTTTTCAGATTTCACTGGAGTTCAGACCTCAGCAATGACCAACAACTTGTCATTACATTCACTAATCGACTCCACTGACCAAATGAGACTAAAAATTAAAGGCTTCAAACTCAAGTAAATGCAGATTTTTTACACAATCAAGTTTTTGCATCATATAATGCTATAGGAAACTGTTTTCAGGCCATGGCCATTTAAAACTTTCAGCCACAGCCTGGTGGTGGCCTGTGTTGTCCAGACATAATAGGTAGTGCCTCATGCACAATCAAATTGACTAACTTAACCTTAAATAATATAAAAACTACTGAGGCAAGAGGGCTGCAATTTATAAATGTGCCTTGGTGATTTGGAGGTGGATGATCAAAATCAATTTTCAGCCCTCTAGCCTTAGTAGTTTTTAAGATCTGAAGGCGGACAGACAGACAAAAAGACATCTCAACAGTTTTCTTTTACAGAAAACCCAAGAAAAGCTAACAAAGTCTCTAGTTTTAATACAGTATAATCTAGTTCCATATGTAGAGAGATAAAAGGGATTTTGACAAAGGAAAAATCTATTTCTGAGGAGGACCTGTGTCACCCAGTGAAATATCCTTCAGCACATATTTCTAGGTATAAACTTTGCTAAATATACCAGAGAAAAAAGTCATCAGGAATGCTGAGGTTACTACCCTCAGAGCGATCACCTATTATGTAACAGGTGTCAGTATAGAGTAGGGTGAGTGAATTTGTCCACTGCCACAGGACCTAACTCTGTAGAATGTCCTGATGTCAAACCCCCCGATGCGAGAAGAGCGTTCCAACGCCCGCTCTCACCCGCCTGTACCTGACGACCTGAGCGCCATCTACCCTCATTCCAGGTTAGCACCCACACAAGCTTGGTATGCCTATTCAGGGGGAAATTGAGATAACCTGGGAGGGTCACCGGGTGACACAGGTCCTCCCTCAGAAATAGATTTTTCCTTTGTCAAAATCCCTTTTCTGAGCTTCGGACCTGTGTCAGCCCGGTGAAATCATAACAGAGAATAATACCAAGTCTTGGTGAAAGATTAAAAGTGATAAAGTAAAGGTGAGATAAATAAAGGCACCATTATTAAGCCTAGTTTTAATTATCTCACAAAATAGAGAAATATATAGTTAAACATTAAACTTATGACTAGGGAATCTTTATACTATAACAAAACAAGGTTCTGAATAGATAGTATCAAAAATACTATAGTAACCATACAACATGAGACAATTAACAGTACAAAACTTAAGATCTAACACAAAGAAAATTTAAATCACTTAAACATAACACATACTTAAAAGGTAACAATTATATATTATACATAAACTAGAGCCAGGATGTGAGGCATGTCTGGTCCAGGAGAAAATGGCAGGGTAAAGCAAATGAGGCAGGCGGGAGGGGAATGGGGGAAAGATTAATTTAGGGTGGAGGGATAATGCTCCCTGCAGCCACTGTACAGGGAATTTCAGAGCTTCCAGTGATTTCAGATAGTGGCATTTAAACACTGATGGAGATTTCCAACCCGTGTACTTTTCAGGTCATCAAAATTCATATTGTGAAAATAGTTTAGAGGTTGCCACTGCTCAGATATCATGAACCTTAGGGACTGAATCTGGGTTAGCTTGTTTAATGAAATATACAAATCTGTTGTCTTATAGCCTTTAAAGAAAGTGTTCCACCTTTTTCCCTGATAAAAAGAGGACCAGACAAAACCTGAGAAGTTCTTTTAAGTAAGCCCTCAGTTTAGTGACTGGGCACAAGGATGGATCCTGTGGAAGAGGAACAACCTTCCAGGGGACCACCTATCCTGAGAGTCTTCATTCTTTGCTAAGAAACTTTGGTCTGGGGAAAGAAGAACTTCTCCTGATGGAAGGAAATCTACATGATTGACACCTCTAGAGAGAGCGGACAGTTCCGAAATCCTGGCACCTGAAGCTAGGCTAATTAAGAACAACGATCTTCCTTAACAGACTCAAATATGAACAGTTATCATTATCAGTTTCTGATGCTAGTTTCAAAACATCATTAAGGAAACCAAGAAACCGTGATGTGAGGATGGGTTGCTGGTCTCAAACGAGCACATGCCTTTGGGATTGATGAAAAGTATGAGTCTGTTAGGTCAATCTTGAAGCCATGCAAAACACACTTTCTTCAAGGCTGATTTTGCTGTGGTAATTGTAGCTGCAGCTAGACCCTTTTCAAACAATGACCTAAAGAATGATATTGCCAAATTGGCGGTCATGGTTTGGAGCTTCAGAATGTTTAAAAGATGCCAACTTTTTAACTGCTGAATTGTACTGCCTGAGGGTAGATTCTCTTTTATCTGACTCAAGAACAGAGTGTTAACTGGGTCAATATCCGCCCCTCTCTGAGCAGTGAATTTCATAAAGTCCATAAAGCCAGGGCATTCAGAATTTTTGAGGAAGCTGACACAGTCCTTGTTTGCACTATTTGAGTCAGTTTGGGTTTGGGTAACAGATGACATTGAATTTCAGCTCCAGCAGAAGAGGGAACCAGCTGCTCTTGGCCAATTGGGGCTACAAGGCCACCTGGCCCTTGAAAGACCTGAGTTTGTGCAGCACTTTGGCATCAGCAGGTTTACCAGAGGGAAACAGATAGATCCTCTGCCACTTGTTCCAGTCTAATGTCATTGCATCTGTGGCATGAGCTTGAGGGTCCAGGTTGGGGCAACATAACAAGGAAGTTTGTGGTTGTTCTCCGTGGCAAACAAGTCCACCTGGAGACCTGGAACCTGAAGGCGGATCCATTCGAAAGAAGGCTCTGTCCAGAGACCATTCCGACTCCAGCGAGTTGACCTGGACAGGGAGTCTGCAATGACATTCGGACCCCTGCAAGATGGGTGGCTGACAGGTGCCAGCTTGTGCTTTCTCCACCAGAGAGAAGATGGCTATCAACACTTGATTTATATGGCTTGATTTGGAGCCTCCTCTGTTTATGCAGTGTACTACTACTGCACTGTCCAAAACCAGCCTGATATGGATCTGTTTGGCGGGGCGAAGTTTTTTCAGTGTTAGAAACACTGCCATTGCTTCCAAGATGTTGATATGGAACTGATGGAACATTGTGGACCATGTGCCCTGTACTTTTTCTTTTGGTGAATATCCTCCCCAGCCGCTTAATGAAGCGTCTGTGTGGATTACTAGTGCTGGAGAAGAGGAAATTGAAGGGGAACTGATTTTGACAGACCCTTGACTGTTGACCACGGCCGGAGTCTTTTTCTCAAAACTTGAGGAATCAGTGACACTTTGTCCCTGAGTTTGATATTGGCTCGTCTCCGCCACACTCTGTTTATGTCTTTCAGCTTTGTTTCAGCAGCAGATCTGTTACAGATGCGAACTGAAGGGAACCCAAGATCCTTTCTTGAGTTCTGCGAGAGGCTTTCCTGTTTTGAGGAATTGCCTGGTGGCTTTGGCTATCTCCCTCCCTTTTGGCTGGTGGAACAGACAGTTTGTGTGAGTCTAGGTCCCACTGGATACCTAGCCACTGAAACCGAGCCTCTGGAGTTAGGCGGGACTTCACCCTGTTTATCTGAAAGCCTAGGGACTCCAGAAACTCGATCACTATGGCTGTAGCTCTCCGGCGTTGGATGCCCAGATTATCCAGTCGTCTAGGTATGCGGCTAGCAATATCCCCCCGGGACCGCAACTGTTGTACTACTGTTTTCGCCAGCTTGGTAAATATTCTGGGTGCTATGTTGAGCCCGAATGGCATGACTGAATGCATAATCCTGTTTCCCAGCCTGAAACCTAGGAAGGGAGAGAAGTTTCTCGCAATCGGGGCGTGATAATATGCGTCTGAAAGATCTATAGAGCGTGGTGATGGCTCCACGAGGAAGTAGAGTCCGTGCCTGAGAGATTGTAAGCATGCAAAATTTGTCGCATTGTCGCATTGAATATAAAGGTTGAGACGAGACAGATCCAGGATTACTCTTTGTTGACTGGAGTTTTTCTTGGGGACACTGAACAGCCTGCCTTGAAATTTCAGGTGTCTCACTTTCTTTATGGCTCTCTTTAGGAGTAATTCCTTCAAAGTCCAAGAGAGCTTTGGAAGGGGTTGATGAAACCTGGTCAAAGGTGGTGGGTCCTTTGATCCAGCTCCAGCCCAAACCCTTGGAGACTATACTGGGCCCATGGACTGAAGGTCCACTGGTCCCTGAAACAGATAAAGTCTCCCGCCTACCTGATTGTTCTCACTGGGAGGGAGCAGGTTTGCCTCCTCTACCCTGACCTCCTCTTCCCTGGGGAGGGGACAATGCAGCCTTGCCTCTGAAGGCAGGCTTGCTCTAGCTTCCCCTTGCATTTTTATTAAGGCCCCAAACGAACCATGGCCCTCATAATGGAGGGTTAAACACCGAGACGTCCACAAGGAAGGAGCGGCAAGAATGCTGTGCTGGCTGCACCAGCACAAACTGTTGGGGTTGGGCCTTTGGGGTGGAAGGCTGGCCAACTGTTGAGACTGGTACAGCCTGAACAACAGCCTGGGGGTGTTGTCTCCTAAACCTATAACGTTTGCCAGGTCTGCCTTGAAGGGAGGACTCTGAGGTTTTACGTTTGGCAGGGAATACCCCAGCAGGAGCGGAGGCTCTGGTTGGCCCTGGTTGCTTCCACCAGGACATTGTTGACTTCTTCTTCTGGGAAGAGGTTAGCCCCAGAAGGAACTTTTCATCAGCTTATTAGGCTCATGTCTGATAGTGGCGTCGTTAAAAATATGTTTGTGACAGTTCAGTCCCGTGCCACTGTAAAGTCAAATAAGTCTGCTTGGAATCCCGCCAGCAGGGATTTAGTCAAGACCTGGAAAAAGGGTTCTTCTGCGAACATCACAGGTGTTGCCTCTGCCATGCACAAGTGAGTTAATTGATCAGCCCAGCCGACACCTAGCCTCAAACTCTGCTTTGAGGAGAGCCTCTGGCAATTTTGGGAAGCTGTTCACTAAAGATGTTGGACACACAGTCTGGGTCCAGCTTGCCGAAGTAAAGGTGGACGGAGTCTTTCCAGAACTTCGGAGTCTCGGGGGGAAGATCAAAGAGGTGGGATCAGTCTCCCGGAGCTGAGGCAACGGCTTACCCTCCAGCATGCCTGAACAGTTGCCTGAGGATACCTTAGTCATGCAGGGGTTGGGATCCTTATCCCCCAAAGAAAACATTGTAAAATTTCCTTTGAAAGGGGTCAGCTTTGTGTTCTCCGCCTGCCATTCACTACAGGAGCACATCAAGGCGGACTGCGCCTGTCCTCGGGAAGATGACTGTCTCCTTTGGGACCTTATCCGATCTCACCCAAGCTTCCTCTGTCAATCTAGCGAAGCCTGGGTAGGGGGCAGCAGATCTGGAGGAAAGAATTCCAACTCCTGAAGTCTGCGGCGTCCCTAGACCCTCGATGGTAAGGGTATCTTCATGCTGGGGGCATGAAGGGCAAAAACGCCATGGATTCCCCTTGTCGAATGGAGGGAGGGGCGAAGGCGTCCGGAACGGGATAACGAACTGCGGACCACGGGGAGCGTGAACCCGGAGATCTTGGTCTCCTGGCTCTGCAGCCTCTCCATAAGCTTACTCAGCGTCCATCTACCTTCTGACAAGAATTTTTGCAGGAGCATCCTGCAAAAGCCTCGGGTCAAAGCAGGTTGGCGAGGAGGGCTGGCTTTAGCTGCCCTCGAACTCGCACTCTTAGCAGAGACAGTGGCCTTGCACTGTGAAGCCGCTGGACTATCATCCCGTGGCTTCACCGGAGGAAGGGGATGCTTTGCCGGGAAGATGAGGACTTATAGCCCTTACCTTTCCAAGTCTTCTTCAATTTGGGGACAGTGGATTGGGCACCGTCCTCAAAAGAGAAGACTTATGAAAACCCTGAATGAAGCGGTGGAAGAAGGAGAATCAAAAAGGGAGCCCGCCCCCACTGCCTCACTTACCTCCCCACCTACCTCCTGGCCCTGTTCCACATTCATGGGTTCCAGGTGAGATTATGGCGCTACTTCCTCCGACACCTCGGCGCTGCTTTCGTCCTGGGAGAGGCTGAGTTTTCTACCTGGATCTGCTCGATGATGGGAGCTGCGACTGCTGCAGGGACAGCCACTGAGATCCGGGCGCCGGGGTAGAGCAAGTTCGGATGTTCTCCGTCTAGAACATACGGTTTCCCGACGGAACATTCCTTCCAAACCCAGCCACCCAGGCTCGAAGAGAACCCAGAGCGTCACTCCGGGAGGGTTCGTTGGCCTGAAAAGAGGGAGGACTCAACAACCGAGTTTTTAGTGAGAAATATATAATTCATATATTAAGCCCATAACGTAAATAAAACAAGTCAAGGATACCAGGAAAACTAAAGGCCGTAACTATAAGCTTACCGACTCGTCCTGGATACACTCGTAAAGAGCGAAGCAGACCTCACAACCATCTGGGTGCCACACGATCAGGTCATCCAACCGGACTGCACAGTCCGCATGGGATCGACATACGACATGCCCATAGGGCTGGTGCAGTACCGCAGAGCACCCGGGCTCCTCACAACGAACCGTCTGTAAGTATAACAGTATATGAACCTACTAATTTAAAGGACTTTCAAACTATAGTAGGTATTGGAGAATGTTAAAATAATTTATACCGGACCTGCCGGAGTATTCGGGCGGTCGCGATAAATTAGAGCAAACATAACCACACTAGATCAGGGCGCGGAGATATGCGGCGGAGTAGGACCTTAATCTGGGGATCATGCAACTCTTAATAGTAATTTTGCCAGAATAAACTGCGGGCCGGCAGCAGGCCTTAGTTTATACCGGGTTCACCAAGCATTCCGTGGGGTGAAAAACTAGAGCAAAACATGATATATGCATAAATTATAACGGCACTAAGTAACTGGTTAACGATATAGGATAACAATACACTGTAGATCGCCGTGTTCCGGCGCAGACCCCTCCGGGCTCCCGTACCTCTGACACTTGGTTACAGCGGGGAAGGCGGGGTAAATCATTACCATGAGTCATTACGCAGCTAGAGAGCTAGATGTGACTAAAGCCAACCCTCGGAAGACCAAAAGCACCGGAGGCAACGGGAGGGCCGGGGACGGCGGAGCGGAATTAGCAAGCAAGTATTTGAACCCTGAAAATGATCAGAGTTCAGCTCGATCCACCGGAGAGCGAACCAACGAAACACTAGCCTAGCGGATGACACTAGGACGGGGCCCAGGAGGGTGGGTGACTCTCAACTGGGAACCCGACCAGTCCCCCTCCGTGTGACAATCGGAGAAACCGACGTTCCGCACGTGAGGAGATGACATACCACTGGCAAGACGGGGGGGGGAAAGAGAAGGTTTGTACAGTACTTGGAAAGTGGGACCGAGTTTCGTTTTTAACAGGATGGGGGATACCCCCACACACTGACTGTAACTCCCTGCGGGGCGCCGAAACAAACGTATCGACTACCTATTCGTAGGGAGACTCATGACACTCACTTAGGTACTTGGGAAGGATAGGGTAACAGCATTATTCTAAAGTTATCACCAAACTCTCACCCTCCTCATGAAGGCGCAGCCTAGACAATCAGGGGAGGAGAGAAGGAAGAAGGAGAGGTTGAAAGGGAGAGAAATTCCTGCAACGTGGTCAACCAGCAACCGACCCATAGGGTAGAAGGGCAATGCATGAAGAAGATACCCCATATTGTTTGTCTCTCTCTCCCTCATCAGAGGGAGGGGGGACAGGGGTTTCAGATACTCCAGCAAACCCAAAACAGGTGGTAAGGCGGATGGAACAACAAACAGGAACTCCCTTGACCAGCCTACCCCTCCCCTCCCCGCTCAGCGACATAGTCGGGAGAGATGGGAGCTAAAACAATCGAAAACCTAACCTGAATGGCTAACCCCACCGATTGGAGCGAGAGGGTTAGGCTAGGATCCCCATTTCTAATAAATATCATAAAAATTAACCAGTATACATATAAGCACCCATAATATGAATAAATATATAAAATTAAAAGAACTTGTACTAAGCGTATAGCCTAACTGAGCAAGGCGAACAGGAAGTAGGCAGCCATTAGACTGCACCTGACGCGGAGCTTGGATCATAATAAAGCTAAATTATTCATGACATCCAATACACCATAGGTCAGAAGCTGACAAAAGATAGCACCACCCCTGGGGAATCTACTCGAACGAGAGCCTGGTATACGCTATGAATTAACTATAAGAACCAAAATAAGAGGAGGAGGCCTCCGTAAGGAACAACGCTAATCAAGGTGCCAGGACCCGCTCGACATAGAAAAACGTCTCCAAAGGGAACTTCTTGAAGGGGAATTATAAAACCTGAATGAAATGTAAGCGACCGAAAAGAAACCCTTGCAGAAACCAGCTGCAGAGTGTACTTCAAGGTCATTATGGCTGAGGTGGCGAACGCCGGGGAGCGTCGATATATGACCCTGTAAATATTAATTTACGGGCCTATAAGAGCCTCACAAGTGGGGTAGCACAAAAAACGCTTTGTGAAATAATCATGTACTAGTATGGAATGAGTTCAGATGGCGCTGGGGTCGTCGGTTGGCGGGTGGGTGAGTGTGGGCACTGGATCGGTTCCCCGCATTCCGGGGGTTTTGTCATTGGGATATCTTCAGAGTGCGGTCCTGTGGCAGTGACAACAATCACTCACCCTTACCTATACCGACGTCTATTTTATTATATATGATCGATCTGGGGGTAGTAACCCCAGCATTCCTGATAGCTTTTTTTCTCTGGTATATTTAGCAAAGTATTTACCTAGAAATATGTGCTGGATGGATATTTCACCAGCTGACACAGGGACGAGCTCAGAAATAAGTTTTTTTACAACTTTGGAGAGCACAGGAAGAACTGAATTTGGCCTGTAGTTACTGCAATCTGCCGATATGTTAATCTTTGGAACAGGCACTGTATTGCTAAGTATAAGCTCATCCACAAAGATACTACGTCAGCATAAAAATCTACAGATTCACTAGAAACCTTTTTGAAAACAAAGGGAAGAAACCATAGGATCTCCTCCACCCCAGCTATCAAAATTATCCAGAATTTTCTTAACATCCCAAGAGTGAAATGCAAATTTTGTGAGGAAAGGTTCTAGATAACAAGTATCAAGGAGAGGGACATCCTCACCTGATTTCTTAGTTTCAAAAGCTCGATGACACAGTTCAGCCTTTTCCTTAGGGCCAGTAATAAATCTACCATCATCTGTTATTAGTGGTGGAATGGAAGACAAGCCCAACCCAAAGATATACGATGCCAATTTGGTCCACCACAGATGAGGCTGAGTAATTCCTTCAAGTTTCCTCTTTAAGGAATTATTGTAATTTCCCTCAGCTGTATGGTAACTTTTATTCACAGCACAGTGAGACTCAAGAAAAATGGTGTAATTTTCCTGTGAATGATTTTGTCTCCATGTATTGAATTTGGTCTATCTGTCATGGTATCATCAAACCATGGCTAGTCATTTGTCCTTAATTTGATGACATTCCTAAGGACATACCTTACTAAAGTAGCCATAAGCATTTCGATTAACATACGGGATCTGGATATGATATAGTTTCTGAAAAGTGAAGAGTCTGACAAGCTTCAATAATGTGATCCCAATTGGTTCTAGATTTCAGCCTGGTCGTTTGTCTAGTGGTGGCATTACGAATATAATGACTGACAGATATGTCCATCTCAATGGCACAATGGTCGGCAGACCTTGGAGTTGACAATAGCTGAAACATCTCTGAATATGAGGTCTAATCTATTACCAGAAATATGCGTGGGTTCCTCAATTAGCTGGACAATATTGGAGGGTACACAGAAATCAAGAGCAGACTGGCAGTTGAACTGTAGAATCTGAATTCAGCCACTAACTGTGCTTCACACTGCAGTCTCCACAAATAATGAATGTAGCTTTTGAGTCCTGTGAACCCATATAAATCTTCCCCAAGAGACATTCATATACAACTGTCAATATATGGGTTGCGGTAAACAGCAAATATGAAAACACTGGAGAAATTACTAAAATTTTAAGACAAAGAACTTCATGACAACTACACTCCATGTTTTTCTGACAGTGAATAGGTTGTCTGGACTTAGTGCATACAGCCATACCTTGTACATGTGGGATGTTACAATGATAAATAAAGTCAGGGTCATCAAATCCTGGGATTAAAAGCTTAACCTTTGACATAGTACTTACAAGTGTCTCAGATAAAAATACCAAATAGTAGTTGTGGGCACAACTCTGGAGATCAAGAAAAACAGCAAATTTTTTAAATACTTTGTATTTTTTCTAACATACAAACCTGGAGTTCTTTACATAGGATTTAGCTTGCAAATGCGAGCTAGAACAACTTTCAGACAAGGTTGTTAACTATCGACAGGTAGGGAGAAGCTCCACCCACCTGTTGGTCTGCACTCCACTTTGCCTTCCAGACCAGGTACCAGAGTGATGGGTGGCTGAGGTGGGCTGTTAATGTAAAGAACTTCAGGTTTGTATGTTATGAAAAATACAAATTACTTTTAAAATTTGCTATTTGTTCCTACACCCATTCGTGGGCAGAGTCAGGGTACTCTGAACCAACTGGTTGATTCTACCCACCCAGGAACACCTTCCTGGTTTGAAAGAGTGGAGGAAGGAACCCCACACCTCTAGCTTGTTGAACATATGCTATGTTACAGCTGCTAGACTTCTGGGCATAAATTAATGATTTTGCTTTCATTACCTTGTTCAAGGCTGAAAGAATCCGTATGTGTTGGAGACAATAAGACTTACTAAAAGTGAGTTTGGTCCATTATCCCTCTCTCCCCTTGTCATGAGGGAGGGGGAACTTGCATCCAATCAATCTAGAAAAAACCACAAGAAGATGAACAGGATACCCATTTCATGCAACTCACCTGCAATCTACGTCTGTCCAGCACATATTGGCTTGCTACCTGAGTCTGCCCTATGAGAGAGAAAGGTGAAAGAGAAGGGATGAGACCAGTCACACACACCACACACACACACTCTCTCCCTCACTTGCCAAATACCTTGCCTGAGTAGCATCTCAGGTGAACCACACAATTTGTTGGGCAGCCACTACAGGACCCAAGGACTATGTGTCCAAGAACTTGTAGGTGACATCCCAAAGGTAGAATGAGGTGAATCTGGTCTGACATGACCACACCCCCACGTAATACCAGTTGAACAACTAACAGATTCTTTCGTAATGCAAGGGATGGGGTGATGTTCCTAACCTCATGAGGTCTCGCCCTAACTGTACCCATTTCTTCCTTGCCAGACGATGATTATGCCTGTTTGACCGTCTCACATAGACAGAAAGAGATAGAGTTCCTGGACATCTCTTTCTTGGTCGAGCCAGTACTAATGAAGAGGTGTTGACATCCAGGCCTGAGAAGTCATGTTCTCTCAAGATAGTACCACAGCACCCTAACTGGGCACCGTAACATCTCATCCTGAGCACTACCAACAAAACCTCTTGAGAGGGGATCAAAAAGGAGTCAAATCAGATGTCAGGGACTGATGAATTCTGAGTCTTTGCCATGAACTCCAGGATAAACTTGAAAGTGACAGATCCCCAGCCCCTTGAGTGCTTAATGTCAAAAGTGAGGCCATGAAGCTCGCCTACTCTCTTCGCCTATAGCAGGGCAAACAAGAAAACAGTCTTCAAAGTCAGATCCCTATCTGCCAACTCTCTTAACACCTTATACAGAATACAAATCAGGCCCTTTAAAACGAGTCCCACCCCACTCAGGAGTCCTGAATTTTCTGTGTGGGCAAGGCTGTTCAAAGCTTCTCAGGAGCATGGCAATCTCCCATGAGAAATAAAGATTGACTCTTCTGAACTTAACGATTTTGCCAAGGGCAGACAATAACCCTTAATGGCCAAGACAGAAAAGCTTCTCTTGGCGAAGGAAGACGATATGGTGTTAAAAGATGGTTATTATTTATGACAAACTGTTTTTTCGTTTCACCAAATGTATTCTATGTCTGTCTGTTAATTCTATTTTTACTGCTTGTCTCTTGCCATATTCCCACACCTATATTCCTAATAATGATTTTTCTCCACAGATAGGGTCTGTCCCTTGTAATGTTATGTGAGAAATGAGCTCTCGTGATCTACATGAGTGAAGGTCTTATGAACTACGAATAGTAGAGCTGATGTTCTAGGAAGACAATTCATATATACTGCAACAACTGAGTAATCTTATGTGTGAGGAATAGTGAACAATGTCATATAAAATTTAGTTGGAAAGCTAATTTCAATATTGTGACATTTTTGAAGAAACCAGTTTGAACAGAAGACTTTTCATTTGTATGCTGATGTACAAGGAGCTGGTTACACACACACATTATATGTGTAATTTTATTTTATATATATATATATATAAATATATATATATATATATATATATATATATATATATATATATATATATATATATATATATATATATATATATATATATATATATATATATATATATATATATATATATATATATATATATATATATATATATATATATATATATATATATATATATATATATATATTATATATATATATATATATATATATATATATATATATATATATATATATATATATATATATATATATATATATATATATATATATATATATATATATATTATATATATATATATATATATATATATATATATATATATATATATATATATATATATATATATATATATATATATATATATATATATATATATATATATATATATATATATATATATATATATATATATATATATATATATATATATATATATATATATATATATATATATATATATATATGTTACAGTCATTTTGAGAATTGGTCATTTTGCAAACTGCCCGGTCATTTTGGAAAATGACCAAAATATCTGTCAGTATGCAAAATGCCCAAATAATTGTGGTCATTTTGGAAAATGACCAGAAGTTTGGTCATTTTGGAAAATGACCAGAAGTTTGGTCATTTTGCAAAATGACTATTAGCATCGTTGGTCATTTGTAAAGTTACCCCAATAGCTGCTGGGAATCGAAAATACAACAAGAGAAGCAAGCTAAAAAAATGAAGGATAAATCAGTACAGCGTTTCAAGCCAGCCCCTTGCAGGACACTGTCATGGTTCCTATTCCACTTGTTGACCGTGGATCGAGCGGAGTTTGCTAATGCAAAGGCAATTATAACTGAGACAATGGATGGCGGAACTTACAAACTAGGGACAAAACATGGTTTACTTAAACAGGTGTACAGTCGGAATCAGTTCACTTTATGTGCTGAAAAATTTATGTCACTTTCGAAGAGGTAATAAAGGATCGCAAGTCAGTCTGAGAGGTAGCTATTGCAGACTCGATGGGACATGGCCAGGGGATCAGTAAGTGTAGCTGCACCCAGTCATGTCGGACCAGACGCTGTAAATGCTTCAAAAACGAAGTATTGTGCAACAGCAGATGTAAATGCAGCAACTCTTGTTCAAACAAGTCAGATAATGCTAATTTTGATAATTGTTGAAATAATTTTCAAGTTCAGTTTTAGTTCTTTCAATATTCTAATATACTTGTAATGTGTAATGTAAGTTTTAATGTTGAATAAATGACCAGCAGCTATTGGGGTAACTTTACAAAATGACCAACGATACTAATAGTCATTTTGCAAAATGACCAAACTTCTGGTCATTTTCAATATTCTAATATACTTGTAATGTGTAAGTTTTTAATGTTGAATAAAAAAAACACACACCTTTATTAATACTTAGACTTTTCTAATCAATTTTAAGTTACTATTTGTTTATTTTTGCATAATGACCAGCAGCTATTGGGGTAACTTTACAAAATGACCAACGATACTAATAGTCATTTTGCAAAATGACTAAACTTCTGGTCATTCTCCAAAATGACCACAATTATTTGGACATTTTGCATACTGACAGATATTTTGGTCATTTTCCAAAATGACCGGGCAGTTTGCAAAATGACCAATTCCTCAAAATGACATTAACATATACATATAGACATATATACATATATACATATATATATATATATATATATATATATATATATATATATATATATATATATATATATATATATATATATATATATAATATATAATATATAATATATAATATATAATATATATATATATATATATATATATATATATATATATATATATATATATATATATATATATATATATATATATATATATACAGGCAGTCCCGGTTTACGGCGGTTCCGACTTCTGCGTTCGAGGTTACGACGCTTTTCAAATATATTCATCAGAAATTATTTCCTGGCTTACGACGCATGTTCGGGTTACGACGCGTAAATCACGACGATCGCGGAAGAAATATGGCCCCAAAATGGCAGAATAATCATAATTTGAAGGTTCTTTTGATGTAAAACTCAATAACAATGCAGTTTACATCGTTTTCAATGCACCCAGAGCATTAAAAGTAAGGTTTTCTTATGATTTTTGACGATTTTCGACGATGTTCCGGCTTACAACGATTTTTCGGGTTACGACGGCGGCAAGAACGGAACCCCCGTCAGTAAACTGGGACCGCCTGTATATATATATATATATATATTTCATGATGCTGCCTTGTAATACATATATCCTCCTATAATTTTGATATATTTACTCTTTTATTTATCATGTGTAATAACAATAATTATTGAAATATCATAACAGATCTCAAAGAATTAATGCTTTAGATGACTTAATAATGTAATTTAGCATGAATAATATCTTTCTTGATAAAAGCGTAGAATAAGGAACACGTGACTCCTAGTGAGAACTTGTTTCATGTCAATTGTCATCAGTTGAGATAAGAGAGAGCACTTTTTGGGTTAACGTGAGGATGGTTTGGAATAACAATTGCTGATTTGTTCAGGAAATCAACTTAGTCTTTTTTGTCTTGTTTATAAAACATGTCAATCATAATTAGCCGATTGCTGTATGTGTCGGTCGTGTAGAGGTTTCTATAAAAGATTTGTCCCGTACGAGAATAAGACAAGTGATTTCGCATTATTATGTGCATTGTTCGAGTCACGTGCGCCACTTTGAGAGAAAGAATACATGTCCTGATCAGTCAGGTCATGTTTTGTAAGATTGCAGCTCAAAATGTTTTGCTTCCTTCTTCTTGAACTTTCTCTCGTATCTTGCACCCAAAATGCCTTAATGACATCACCTCCCTGCTTCTAGAACTTTTCTCTAGGTTTCGTGCCCAAAATGCCTCAATGATGTTATATGACTGTTGAATTTCTACTGGAATCCCAAAAAATCTTTCATTCTTATTTCGAGACCGATCAGTTAGGTTCCCTCTCTCTCCCTCTTTTGTTCTTAAAAGAGATTACTTTTTAACATAGAATGTTTGTGGTCACTGGTATTACTATTAAGTTTTGCGATCTGAATTTAGTAAAATGATTTAATTTGTAATTGCCTGGTAAAAAAAAAAAGTGTTTTGTGAAATTAGGGCAGCTGCAAAGGGATTTTACGGAGGTTTTCACAAGTTTTGTAAGGTAACATGAATTTTACTTATTAATACCATGGTATAATAAGTTAGGGAAATTTTGCCTTAGTGAAATTATTATTGATTAGTCTTTTTGTGTATTTTTGTATTTTCTTTTGATTGCAATCTCTTCACATTTTCACATTTTTTTAATGTTCATGATGTAACATTTATTTACATAGCATTTTAAATACTTCTTGGTAAGTTAACATAGCATACTTGATTTAATTTCCATTTATTAAGATTCTCTTTTCAAATCTTGAGTAATTCTTGATATTTTAAATTTTGCTTGATTAATTTAAATTCTGATAAAATTTTTGTGAATTAGTTTTTTCATAATTTAATTCAAGAATTAATTCAGTTTTGTGTTATTTTCATGTGATAGTAAATTTTTCAGATTGAGAATTCTAACTATAAATTTTGAATTTAAAAATAAATTTTGTATTCAATATTTTTAGAAAAACAGTGTTTCATTTACTGACCACCAGTGAATAGGATTAATTGTGTGTTCATAAGGCAAAGTGATAAACATGTTTTGTTCTTTTAGTTTTGCTAAAGTGAGTTAAGACCAGGGAAACAGTTAAAGTTATTTGATGGAGTGATGCCCTTATACTCTAGAATATTTCTTGTTTAATTGTTGATACCTCACATATTCTGATAAACTGAGTTTGATTTTCAAGTGATTAATAAGTTTTTTAAGGGATCACTGTTACCTTTACAGTATTCAGTTGTAATTCCTATTGTTATGAGATTTCAGGTATCTGGCTGAAGTGAGGTAAATTTTTGAATTTTGAAATTAGTTGTGTAATAACCAGGTACTTGGTATGCATTGTGACAATATATATATATATATATATATATATATATATATATATATATATATATATATATATATATATATATATATATATATATATATATATATATATATATATATATATATATATATATATATATATATATATATATTACACAGTCATACTCGAACTTATGCGAGGTTAGGTTCCAGAACCTGGCGCAGGGTGAATGTTGCGTAAGTTTGGCATGGTCTCTAAAAATGCTAATAAATGCATATTTCTAGAGTTTAAACACTAAATATGACCTAATCATACTCCCAAATTATTAAGTTAACTTTTAAATGAACTTAAAGTTACTGTATTTCATTTAAAAGTTATTAATAAATTACCCTTAAAAAAGAGAAATAAATGTTTTACATAAAAATTGAGAGTTGTAAAAAATTTCTCTCTCTCTATCTCTCCCTTCCAACGATCTATTTTTAGAATCGTCTCAACCTCTTTTTAACAACTTTAATCTCGTCTCTTTCTCTTTGTTCTGAAATATTTTTCATGAAAATCAGTGTTTTATATTTTGACTAATACAACTCTTAGTTATTATGTCTCTATGTTTTAGAACATTATTTGCAACACTAGCGCATTTACACTTGAGACGATACAGGTCAAATTAGATCAATTTAAACTATCTACTGTACAGGTAAAGATGTACAGAGAATTAATAAGTTTTAAAAATGTATGAGCGCTAACTATGAGAGAGAGAGAGAGAGAGAGAGAGAGAGAGAAGAGAGAGAGAGAGTAGAGATGAACCAACTTTCATGCCAAGCAAGCCTGGTTCAAGGGTTGTCCTTATTTTAGGAGAGTGAAATTATTTATCCATTATTTATCAGACAGAGAGAGAGAGAGAGAGAGAGAGAGAGAGAGAGAAGAGAGAGTATTGTCCTTACTTTGAAATGTCAAGTATATTAATATGGTAATTATGAGAGAAGAGATTATTGAGAGAGAGACAGCTGGTGTTAGAGAGAATTCGGTTAGAGAGAGAGAAAGAGAGAGAGTTAGCTTAATACATTACCCTTAATAAAAGAAATAAATGGTTGACTTAAGAATATAGTGTGTGACTCTCGCCCCCATTCCACCAATCTATTTTAAGAAGTTTTCTCAACCTCGGTTTTACAAACTCTTTATTCTGTCACTTTCTCTTTGTTCTGAAATGCTCTATGTCTCTATGTTTTAGAACTGCGCATTTACAGTTTTAAAAATACTGGTAAAATTAGATCAATTCAAAATTATCTACTGTACAGTTAATGACATACAGAGAAACAGCACTGTAATAATGAGGTTGGCTAACTTCAAGAGAGAGAGAGCACTAGAGAGAGAGAGAGAGAGAGAGAGAGAGAGAGAGAGAGTTTATCATAACAGTTGTCCTTACTTAAGTCAGTGAAATTTTTATGAATTACGAGTAATAAGAGAGAGAGATTTCTCAGAGAGAAAAAGAGAGAGAGAGAGAATGACCACGTGAAAAATCTGACCACTGATTGACCAACACCCCATTCTTGTCATGTTAAATGACATGTCTGACAACTTTTGCCTTCCACCTTCTTACAAAAGATGAGGAAGAATTTCTTGTTCAAGATAATCCCAATTTTTGTATTACAGTTTTTTATTATTAAATTATTATTATTTGAAAATTAGTACTTATTATTACGTAAAAAGTTTATTTATCATACAAATAAACATACCTGTATACATGTACCATACAAATTCATCTCACTAAAGAGAGAGATAGAGAGAGAGAGAGGAGCAGAGAGAGAGATCAGGACAGAGAGAGAGAGAGAGAGAGAGATTACTTTTAATAATATTTAATGTTATTTAATTTACACATAAAAGCTTGAAAACTTATAAATTATATTAAAAATTAAAAAACACTTTTGCAGGGTTTCTCAGTGTTCGGAAATACTTGCGTGTCTGTGAAAAACTCTTGTTATGACCATTAGTTAGGTTCCAATGAAAAATTTGTGTGTCTGTGAATTTGTGCAACTCGAATTGGGCAAGTTAGGGTAGTTACTGTATGTATATATATATATATATATATATATATATATATATATATATATATATATATATATATATATATATATATATAAATATATATATATATATATATATATATATATATATATAAAGCGGTCCCGGTTTTGAAGCTGGGTTCCGTTCTTCAAACGTCATAACCCGAAAATCGTCGTAAACCGGAAAATCGTGAAAAAAATCGTCAAAAATCATAAGAAAACCTTATTTTAATGCTCTGGGTGCATTGAAAAAGCGAACTGCATTATTATTGAGTTTTACATAAAAAAACCTTCAAATTATGATTATTCTGCCGTTTTGGGGCCATATTTCTTCGTCGGATCTTGTTTTTTACACGTAAACGGAACATCGTCGTAAGCCAGGAAATAATTTCTGATGAATATATTTAAAAAAAGCTAAATTAATTTCACGGAACGTTGATTTAAAACAAAACGGGGGACTGCCTGTATATATATATATTATATATATATATATATATATATATATATATACAGGCGGTCCCGGTTAACTGACGAGAAATCCGCTTCTTGAACGTCGTAACCGAAAATCGTCGTAAATAAACATCGTCGAAAATCGTCAAAAATCATAAGAAAACCTTACTTTTAATGCTCTGGGTGCATTGAAAACGATGTAAACTGCATTATTATTGAGTTTTACATCAAAAAAACCTTCAAATTATGATTATTCTGCCATTTTGGGCCATATTTCTTCCGTAGGCCGGATCGTTTGTTGATGCAGCACACGTAACCCCGAACATGCGTCGTAAGCCAGGAAATAATTTCTGATGAATATATTTGAAAACGTTGATAACTCGAACGCCGTACTCGTGCCAGTCTGATTAAACCGGGGACTGCCTGTATATATATATATATATATATATATATATATATATATATATATATATATAAATATATATAAATATATATATATATATATATATATATATATATATATATATATATATATATATATATATATATATATATATATTGCAACAGATGGAACCTCTTTCCAAGCCACCTCACCTGTTGTCACATCTGTAACAAAGCATAGAAAGAAATAAAATTCATTTCAAT
This sequence comes from Macrobrachium rosenbergii, assembly GCF_040412425.1. NCBI lineage: Eukaryota > Metazoa > Arthropoda > Malacostraca > Decapoda > Palaemonidae > Macrobrachium > Macrobrachium rosenbergii. The sequence continues at coordinate 32,238,480 of NC_089746.1, forward strand.
TGTTTTAATTACTAGAACTGTGGGTTTCCACTCGCCCCTTCATAAACTCTCTCCTTCATTCCCCAAAATGGGTAAGCCTAACCCTTCTCTCTTCAAATGATTGCCTAAGACCTTGTTTCCCGGTGACCATCGAACCTTCTTGGCGCCAAGCAGTGACAAGGGAGGCCAAATAAAAGAAAGTAGCGCCCCATTAACCCTCCAAGAGGTTGACTGATGCCATGTAGTCATTATAGAAGACGTGACGAAGATTGACCTTTGCGCCATCTATGAAGACGCAACGGCGTAATCTCCAAAGGTTATTTATAGATGATGCAACGGCAATCGAGAGAGAGAAGAGCACAGAACACCATCAAGGGCAGATGCCCTTAACCTTGCCTGTCCCTCGAACTTTCCACGTGTTTGACCCCAAGGTTCGAACCAGTATACCTTTGTAGTGGCATTTCCTTTAATTCCCTCCTTCATCGCCAGCACCCTATCAAACAAGGACACCATCATCTAGATGAAGGTAATGTACTAGAATAAGGATGAAGAGTTAGAGGAATTTATTTCTGGTGATAGAAATTAATTTCTCGCTATAATGTGGTTCGGATTCCACAATAAGCTGTAGGTCCCGTTGCTAAGTAACCAATTGGTTCTTAGCCACGTAAAATAAGTCTAATCCTTCGGGCCAGCCCTAGGAGAGCTGTTAATCAGCTCAGTGGTCTGGTAAAACTAAGGTATACTTAGAATAAGGTTTCTTAGTTACGATTCCTGTTATTTCTCTGTCTGGTTTTCATTTATTTTCCATTGTGCGACCATCTTCAGTAATTTGTGTTGGAGCATTCATTGCTAATGTAATTATGCATTTAGTGTTGAACTGAGTTATTTGGTACCATCTGTGCATTCCTTCAGTTCCCTTTGAGCATCTTATTATTCTTGCAAGTAACTGTCTTGCATATATTGCAGATAGGCCTCGACTGTGGAATCACTCGGCTCTATCCATGTGCAGTCCCCCTTCTACCCACCCTGTGATACTATGAGAGAAAATGACTATGCTTATGTACACAGGGGTAATTTGATTAGTTGTCAAAAGTTCTGTAAGACAGATTTATTTAATTTGTATTAAAGATTTATTTAACTTGTATTAAACATTTTATAGGTATTTTGCTGTGTTTACAATAATATTAATATTTTAAAATTAGTAAATCATTATTATAAGCATTTTAGGGGGCATATATACATAAGAGTAACAGTTGTAAAAGGGTACTAATCTAAGATGACTTAGGGTGTTTTGGGATGATGGTTTGGGGTGTATTTTTGTCTTAATTGATATTAAATTATTTTATTCATAATTTAAGGTATATTTTTGTTTGAACTACTAAATTAGGCAGTGAACTTTTAAAATACCATACAGACAGTCATAAGCAATTAGTTTAAGGGGTACAAGGTATTTGGCAGTTATAAGCATTTTTTGAGGAGATTTTGCATTCTGCAGTGGGTTCTGGAACTTATCCCAGTGAAAAAGTGGGGGAGCACTGTACTGATTATAGGAAGGTGAATGAAGTGACTGTGAAAGACAATTTTTTGATACATGTAGTGTCAGAATGTGTGTATAGTATGAATGGAATGAAAGTATTCAATAAGTTGTATCTGGTGAGGGGGGTATTATCAAACGCCAATTGCTGAGGAAACTCGACCTGTGGTGGCTTTTCAACAAGCTATAAGCATTATCAGTTTAAGAATTTGAGTTTTGGCTTAACTAATGCCCAGCAGCTTTCCAACATGCCATGAATGTGATGTTGAGTGAGCTTCCAAAAGAGCGAGTGATTGTGTTCAATGACAATATTTTGTTGTTGTTGTGACAATATTTTGATTTCAAGCAAGACTGTTGAAGAGAATGTGGATATACAGTAGTGAACACAGTTTTATGAAAGCTTGAAGAAGTAGGTGTGAAGGTAAAACTGGCTGAATGGTTTAAGAATGCAGCAGAGTTCTTGGGTCATGTAGTAAGTGATTCAGGGGTGAGAAAGAGCAAGAAGTTTGTAAGTAAAATAAGGGAGTTTTCCTGGCCTAAGACAGTTCATGAGCTGTGTGAATTCTTGGGTTTGATTAAGTTTGGGAGGACGTTTGTAGATGACCTTTCCTTTGACCTTGACCTGTTATAATCCTCCAAGGTATTTCCTGGGTTTCATTTTCTTTTTAACAGCAGAGTTTAAAGCTTCTTTTTTAAGTGATATGTTGTTACCATACTATATAAAGATATGTGACCAAAGATTAAATCAATGTGAACAAATTCCAGCTAACTATCTTTCTCTCCCTTTTTCATATGTAAGCAATTGATAATTTTCTATTTTTTCACATCTACATCATTTTCCTTTGTCAGGCTGGTTGATCTTTTCATAATTAAGGTATTTTTATTTTTTTATATTTTTCATATCACCAAAATCACAACAGTAAAGTACAGAGGTCCTTCAATGAAAAAGATTGACCCTAAGCTATAATTGTTTTCCTCCTCACCATTCCCTTAGGGTAAACATAGATTTGGCAACACATGAGGATAGATGTGTCACACTGCTTAATTAATATTTTCATATGCTATTTTTAGCAATATATATTAATTACAACATTGACCTAAATCACAATTACGTGTTTCTCAAATAAACTCTTCTTATAAAGAATCACAAGGAAGACTCTGTAAATACAAAAGAGAGGGCCACATGAAGATATCGTTATTAATGTAATTTTTTTTATTAATATAGAAAAGGATATATACAATGTAGTACAGGTGAGATCATTTGAGAAGCTTCCGAGATAATGAGAAACTTACCATCTTTCATTAATGTTTTTGCATTAATCCTTGAGGAGCAGGTGCTACACGTGGTGGAAGCTCCGCTAGGTGCCGTGTTTAGCACCAGTCCCTTGGAGATGAAAGCAAAAATATAAATAATAGACGGCAAGCCTCCTATTACCTCGGTAAATTTCTCAAGTTATCTCACCTGCATTGCATTGTATACAATGTTTTCTATATTCTCCAGTCAGTAAATTACATTAATAGACAATAGCCTCGTGCTGTCCTCTCCTTTACATTTCCCGGAAGTCTCTGATTACCGATTCACTTCATGAGGAAAGCACATCTGGCATAGCTGCTTAACCCTCCTTTGATCAAGTAGCCTATGCGCCACGGACCCATAGTTCCTCATTGGATGGGTCGATATCATACTCGGCTAGCACTCTCCTAGGCCTGTGTCCAATTCTCTGTCCGGCCAATGAAGAATTAAAGGAATTTATTTCTGGTGATAGAAATTCATTTCTCGGTATAATGTGGTTCGGATTCCACAATAAGCTGTAGGTCCCGTTGCTAGGTAACCAATTGGTTCTTAGCCACGTAAAATAAGTCTAATCCTTCGGGCCAGCCCTAGGAGAGCTGTTAATCAGCTCAGTGGTCTGGTTAAACTAAGGTATACTTTTTCCACGGACCCATAATAATAAGTTTTTCTGATAAAATTACTGGACAGTCTACCTGCCTTGGTGTAGGCTCAGCTAGTCTACTTCATGGTCTGAGCGTTCGTTTTAGATTAAGCCAGCCTTATGCCAGCATGGGCTCTTGCTTTAGGGAAGGTATGCCATAAAAAGAAATCCAGTTAGGCTGGCTGATTATTAACAATTTACAGTTATTTTTTGTCAGTTGACTGTAACTAACCTGTAATTAATATCAGAACTGATATGCTTTTGTATGCTGGCCATTCTGGAATGCTACTACGCATGCGCAGTGTTGTAGGGGGAGCTTTTGGTAAAAAGTGGAGTTTCCTTCACCTGGGGGTCTGGGGAGCGAGCACCCTGGCTAAGTAACATGGCCTACTAAGTTAGATTAGGTTAGGTTAGTACAGTTCCTTTTATAATATGTTTCCTTAGCCAATCCCTTCTTGAAAATGTTGCTCCCTAATGACTTGCTCATGTGCGGAACTATTTCTTAACAACAACATGGCAGTCCAGTCTTTCTTCCAACAATTTCCCCCACCCAACACCCCTGATTCTCAAGGGGATCCCAACCATGTTGGGTAGATATGTGGTTAATAATATTTGACTGACAATAAACAAAACCACCTCCTCCATCAGCAATACTAAAAGTAGGAAAAATCAATTTCCAAAGTAACAGTCTGTGTGGAGTTACCCTGTAGTTTTACCATTGAAACAGTGAGCACTGAAGGCCACAATAACCACTGACTTATTTTGATTATAATTTTATGCGGTCAGTTGCCATTGGGAACACTATGCGGGAACGCCAGTGTACATGTACAAGTCTAGATTAGACAAGTCAAGATATCAATGAAGTACACATCGGAGTCTCGCAAAGTAAGTCTGCTGAAGGCCACAGTGGGGAGTGGTTGACTTTATTTCTTGCTCTAATTAAGCCCCTAAAGAAATGCTGAAAAGAAAGACTACACTTAACCATGAATGGGCCAAAGAATTTGGATTTATTGCTAAAAGCAGGAAAGGTGACTTTCATGCATTTTGTCGCTATGCCGTTCAATGTAACACATACAGTGCGTTTAAAAAAAGAGCCTTCATTATATTATAGTGATATTTGACAAATAAACACTTATACGTATACTTTATATATTATATTATAAAACTTTTTATGGTAGAACTAAGCAACAGTACTGCATGGGGTATTACTCTGGAAATTGATTTTTCCTATTGTATTTTTGTTGCTTATCAAGAGTTTACTGATATTTTTTGTAATTAACCTCAGAAGTTGTGCGCTGGCTATCCTGGAATGCTATTGCACATGCGCAGTGTTATGGAGGAGCGTTTGGTAAAAAGTGGTTTCCTTCACCCTGGGGGGTCCAGGGTGCAGAGCCCCCCACAACTAAGTAACACAGCCTGCTAGGTTAGGTTATGTTAGGGTATGTTAAGTTAGTATAGTTCCTTTTACAGCAGGATTCCTTAGCAAATCCCACTGAAACATATGGTTCCCTGATGACTTGCACATGCGTGGAACCATTCCATAACAACAAAATGGCGGTCTGGTCTTTCTCCCATTTCCAAAACCCCATGTTCCAAAAGGGTCCCCAACTATGTTGGGTAGATGTGAGGTTAATAATGATTGACTGCCAATAAACAACACCACCTTCTTCATCAGCTACACTAAAAGGGTAGAACTAGGCCTAAGCATTAGCTCTGTGTCGGGTATTTCTTAAAACTGACTTCCCTATAGGCCTAGTATTTTGGTTTCCAGAATTTATCCTTATTTTTTCCTGGTTGACTATAATGAACCTGTAATTAACCTCAGAACTTATTATTTTTTTTATGCTGGTCATCCTAGAGCACTATCATTGCATGCACAGTGTTCAGGCTAGAGAAACTTTTGGTAAAAAATGGTTTCCTTTTTCCATTCCCCAGCTAAGTAACACGGCCTACTAGGTTAGGGTAGGTTAGGTTAGGGTACATTGGGTTAGTATGGTTCCTTTTATAACAGATTTCGGTAGAACTGGTACATTGGGTTACTATGGTTCCTTTTATAGCAGATTTCAGTAGAACTAAGTAGTAGCTCTGCGGCAGCAACTACCTTCTAACTTGACTTTTTCTACAGTTTTCTGGTTGCTAATTAGGGATTTACCGTCAATTTTTGTCAGACGAATGTAATTAATCTGGGTCAATGTCCAGAACAACTCCGCGGTGAGATATAAGAAAATAGGTCACACTATAATTTTCACAATATAAAATAATAAAACTTTGTCTCTGAACACTTTTTGAGGAGATTCACCAAATCCGAGATATTAATGATTATCTAATCGGCATCCTCGAAAATTTTCTAAGTCGTTTGTTTATATCCAGCAGCACTTCGTGTACTTGATCTTACTGGAGTTAGTTCGAAAATGAGTTTTTTTACTATAATGTTTCTCAGAAAGAGTGTAATGTTTCTCAGAAAAACTAGTTCCCCATTGAATGATTTTCGATTTTTGACTTATAAGGTTAGACAATACCTGTCCCCCAACCCCCTCCATAGCTAATATGGCAAAATTGTGGGTGTTTCCTCATCATAAGAAGTGGTCTAAAACGCATTAAATATGAAAAATATTACATTTTACTTTTAATTTTGGTACTTTATGCATGCAGAGTTCTTTTGGACATTCACCTTAATCTGTAATTAACCCCTGAAGCCCGCCCAACAAGGGGTTTCCATACGCCATCTTCACAAGACAAGAGCATGTGCACGTCTGTTTCGAACGGTTCATATCCCATCCGGCAGGTGCAATAACTTGTTAACGTATGGGTAAACCCAACCCCTGGACCAGTACTTAACACAGCGAAGGGATATTCCATTTGGCCGACAACAAACAAACCCACCGCCAGTATCAGAAGCCCTAGAAGTGTAGAAAAAAACCAGTTTCCAAGGTAAAAAGGGAGCGTGGAGCTAATACTTTGAATTACCCAGATTTCCTTAGCCAATCCCTTCTTGAACATATGGCTCCCTAATGACTTCCACATTCGCGGAACCATTCCATACAGTCCATGCAGAACTATTAGGCTACTCAGAAATACCACTAAAATTATAGGAAAAATTAATTTCCAAGGTAATAGTCCGTGCGGAAATCTTACTTAGAAGTACCAAATTATAAAAAAGTCCTCCTTTTTGGAAACGGCCACCCTAGTAAATCCAATGTAGGCTAGGCTAAGAGGAAAAAAAAAAAGTCTCACCTGCAGGATGAGGATCAACTAGCCTACTGCTTTTATACTGGGGCCAAATAAGATAGTTAAGATTTGCCGATCCAGTCACGAGTTGATAAAACTGGTGGACGATTAACAAACTCCACGAACTGCCAACATCGAAATTTTGTAAACAACTCCACATGCAGCTGAGCAGTATTAGTAGTAGTACTAATCGAAATTTATCTCTGAAACGGCTTCCTTGCTCGATCTATTTCAGAAATCCTTAATTTTTGCTTGCTTTAGTATGGTACCTGTAGTAAAATATTTTTGATAAATTCCTTCCGATATTAATTTTAATCTTTCGACAGATCTGTGATGTAATATGTTTGCTATTAATGCCTTTTTATCCTCTTGATATGGCTGCTGTACGAATCAATACTTGTACCTAATGTTATAATGAGTAAAAAGCCACAATAATGCAAATGAGAGATTGTATTTTTCCAAAATACAGAAAAGGATAAAACAGGGGAGTTTTCGAATGTTTGCACAACGGTCCTCTTCAGCCAACTAAAGAAAAATACCTGTTTAACTTAAAAAGACAAATATAGCAGTTATTTAATGGCTGTTTCCCCGTATCTATGGGCCAACCGCTGTGATCTTACGGTGCTCATTACTATAATGTGACTTCTATGACTGGGTGATTCGTGGGTGGTGAACGACTTTCAGCATCGGTGCCTGCTGTTTCTGCGACAACTGCCATTTCGACAACCTGTGCAGGGAAAGACGAGGGAGACAGTATCAGGGGCCTCGAGAAACTGCTTGAAATTTAAGTTTATGGAATGACAGACTAGCCTGTTTGTACGTCTGTCCTCCTGCGTAAAGGCTTTATTGCCATCTAATGTGTTGCAAATATTTATCAAAGCCCCTCCACTACTCTTCTATGGCCTACTTGACTACTTCTATATGTAGTTTTAGCTCCCTCCCAATCCATGACGTGATTATTCTCCCAACAATGTTTAGCAATAGCGCTGCTTTGAGCGAAGTCCCTAACCGCTTTTTTATGTTCTTGTAATCTAATGTACTTCCCTCTACCTGCCCCCCCAAAATAAAATAAATAAGGCTAAGGAAAAGCTTTACAACCCTTCACTCAAGCAGATTGATCACAGCAAGAGATTCATAGCGCTTCCATACCATGAAAAATTAAAATCAACAACCCAGTTAATCAATAGTACAGGTAATATTAAAGCAGCTTTCGCATACAAAAATTCAATCAAATCCAAATTCAATAAGAATAATAGTATTTGTAAAAGTCACCACATCGGCGCCAGGGTAGTGTTTCGGCGGCGCCAATTAAGTCTCCGCTGAGCATGTTTTCTTTGGTGACTTCCCATTTTCTTCAAGCTCAATTAGTCACGCCTAAAACGTGCCAGGTCACGCATTTTTAATCATTTTTACTTTATGCGTATTTATACAAATGTCACACATTGTGTATCACATGTTTCTTCATTCACAGGCATCAAGACTGTATCCATATTGTAGTTCTGTATGTTTTGTATTGTAATTTGTATTCGTTCACTGCATATTATTGTTTCGACCTCAGGTCACAGTCAATTCCATTGTCTCTCGCGGGCCGGCGTCAGTCGGCCGCTATATAAACTGCCTGGATGTGTAGTAAAGTAGCAGTAACTTTTACCTGCTCGTTTCTTTGACACCTTACAAGCTCTGTGATTTATTTTATTTTGGGGGGACAGGTAGGGGGAAGGACATTAGATTACAAGATCATAAAAAAGTGGTTAGGGACTTCGCTCAAAACAGCGCTATTGCTAAACATTGTTGGGAGAATAATCACATCTTGGATTGGGAGGGAGCTAAAACTATATATAGAAGTGGTCAAGTAGGCCATAGAAGAGTAGTGGAGGGGGCTTTGATAAATACTTGCAACACATTAGGTGGCAATAAAGCCTTTATGAAAGAGGACAGACATACACACAGGATAGTCTGTCATTCCATAAATTTAAATTTCAAGCAGTTTCTCGAGGCCCTTGATTCTGTCTCTCCCTGCACAGGCTGTCGAAATGGCAGTTGTCGCAGAAACAACAGGCACTGATGCTGAAAGTCGTCCACCACCCACAAATCACCTAGTCACTAGTAATGAGCACCGTATGATCGGTTGGCCCACAGATACAGGGAAACAGCCATTACATAACTGCTATATTCACGCCGAAAGATTGTTCGATGTTTTCCTGGATTGATACAAAAATTCTTTTCAATTTGTCTTTTTAAGTTAATAAAGTACTTTTATTCAGCTGGCTGAAGAGGACCATTGTGGAAACAGTCGAAAGCTCCCTGTTTTATCCTTTTTGTATTTTGGAAAAATACAGGCTCTCATTTATATTATTGTGGCTTTTTACTCATTATTTCCTATCACAATATAGTGATGCACCACAGATAATGTTATTATATACTGAACAGTATAGTTGAGTTGGTGAAGTTTAGTTATTTCTTCACAGCATAACATACTGTAACTTCCCATTTTAAGTTATTCCTATCATGCTGTTCAGGTGTGGCCAATCTAGCCCTATTGATCAGCAAAGTCTTTTCAGTGTTATCATCAGGGTGACCAGATTTTGAAAATTGAAATAATGGACACCTAAATTGGAGAGGTAGTTGAACGATATAGACACAACTTACGTGAAGTTACGCACGCAGTGATGCAGTGCGAAGTCCTCAGCTGGGTCCAGATTGTCTAGGACCTACTTCACTGACTTTTCTTGTTTTAAAGTGCGTTCATTGTAGATTTTGTTACAAACAGCTGTTCATTACACGTCTCAAAGCATTACAATATTACAATCAAGCATGTTTTGCAGCTTTAAAGGATATTATAACTAAAGTGGCTTGCCATAATACTATATTGAATAAATTGCAGACAATAAAATACATATGATGAAAACCTTTCCATAATCCTTTTAAAATTATTTTCCTCGTTGTTAGTATGTTATTTTTCGTTTGGCATATTTTGCACTGGATCCAACTGTTCTCAAGAGATGGTGGTTGGTTTGAGCATATGTGATGAACTCGGAACAGGACAATGTGAAATAGCACTTTATCTGTAGTTCTGACTTGATCAGCTCTACACTGCATCACTGTTGACAATTTTGGGCGGCCGCCTTTACCATGTATTTTGCAAAATTTCACTAGTATATTGTATTTTTTTTTTCAAATATTGAAAATACAGGACAAAAGACGTCCCAGGAGGGTCGACACGGGACAGATGTCATAAATATGGGTCAATCCTTTCAAATATGGACCATCTGGTCACCCTGGTTATCATACGAAATTTCTTTCCTAGATTTCCTTAAATTTTCTATAGAATTTTGATGTTGCCATTTATATTTCTCAGCCATGTTTTTCGTCTAAATAGTTTACTATTTCTTTTAGCTGCTTACCCTTCATCGATTCTGTATTGCTCGAGTTTAAGTTTAACTTTCAGATTTTTTTTTTTTTTCGCAGAATCCATATGAGTATTTCCACCACTCTCAAGTGTATGCTTCAGATGGAATAGTTTATTCTTTATATCCCTCGAGTAACAGGAAGAGGATGTTATTTCAGATCTTGATGCACAATTTGCTATATACCTTGGTGGTTTCAGTATTTTCCTATACATTAGGTTACAAATTTTTTTCAGTTCATTTATAACTTTCCTGCTGAGATTCGTTATTTTCATGGTATACATGAAAGATGGCATTGCTTATCCATCCCAATACAACTCACCTACCTTCACCCTACTACAGCTTTAACTAATGACGTTAGCCATGTTTGCCATCTGCTTTGCTTTAACTTGGCCATTTTTATTTGCTCTCAGAAGTAGTCTCGTGTTGTTGATTGTCACACTTGAATATCTTATCTGCTTAATTATTTTAATTCTTTCAATGTGATGCATATTTCCTACGTCATCTATTTGGTGAATATTGTTTTTATCTTTATTTTTTGACAACATTCACTTGCTGTTAGCATAAGGATTCTTATGATTTTTATTTCTTCCAAGGAATGGCTGAGGGTTAACCGACAGTTGTGTAGAATAGTGCCAAGATTCTTAGAATTTAATTCCTAAATCATTCCGTTGTATTTCTAGTTTTCTGATGATGTTACTAATAGGATGAGTATGGTTGACCCATTACACTCCTTTCTTGCACCATTTGTTAAGTTCCATCCAGACTAAGGGCCCATTCACACAAGGTGGTGACAGCGGCGGTAATTGCGTGGTTGCAGCAATTGATGACTGTATACACTATGGCACTTAACTGTGCAGTTCATTCACTATCAGCATGGAAGTGGAGGAAATAACATGCAGCCAAACTGTGAGAATATGAGCCCCAATTCTTCAAAATATTTCAGAATGACCATAAAATCATTTGACCATTTACTTGCACTGATTAAGGATGATATTTCATAAAATATAATGCACAGTGTAAGCATGCATATGTAATTATGCATACATACACACCACACAAACCACAATGACCTCTTAACTTCTTGAATTCAGAACGAGGTCCTGATTCATTTCCTGTGACCAGACATTATAATTTCTTCATATTCCTTGCACTTGGATCTTAATGCTTTGTCATGACAAGCATATCCAAAAAGTGTGAAGAATTAGAGAAGTTAAGAAGGCATTGTGACTATTAAAATTACACACACACACAAATACTGTATATACAGTCATAACCTGAACTTACGCAATGTTAGGTTCCAGAAACCCTCGCCTCAGGCGAATTTTTGCATAAGTTTGGCACGGTCTCTAAAAATGCTAATAAATGCTTATTTTTAAAGTTTAAATATTAAATATGACCCTGATCATGCTCCCAAATTATTAAGCTAACTTTCAAATGAAATTAACGTTACTGTAATTATATTTAAAGCTTGCTTAATACATTCCCCTTAAAAAAATAAATAGCTTACATAAAAATGGAGAGTTGGAAGAGAATTTCTGTTTCTCTCCCCTTCCGACCCATCTATTTTTAGAAGTCTTCTCAACCTCTTTTTAATAACTTCTTTATTCTACATCTCTTTCTCTTTGTTCTGAAATGCTTTTCCATGAACAAACAGTGTTTTATTTTGAGTGATACAACTCTTAGTTATTATGTCTCTATGTTTTTAGACCGGATTTGCCACACTAGCTCATTTTACACTTCAGTAGACAGTATGGGTAAAATTAGATCAATTTAACCTAACTGTGCAGGTAAAGACGTACAGAGAAATAATAAGTTGCAAAAATGTGTGAGAGAGAGAGAGAGAGAGAGAGAGAGAGAGAGAGAGAGAGAGAGAGAGAGAGAGATAAGGGTTGTCCTTACTTAAGAGAGTGAAATTATTTATCAATTATTGTGGAGACTGGGAGAATAACATGAGAGAGAGAGAGATATTGTTCTTACTTGAAATATCAAGTTAAATTATTTATGAATTATTATGGAGACAGAGAGAATAACATGAGAGCAAGTTATTCTTATGTCAGATATCAAAATATGGAAATTCCGTATTTAACTTTTAAATGAAATTAAAGTTACTGTAATTTCATTTAAAAGTTAGCTTAATACATTACCCTTAAAAAAGAAATAAATGGTTGACATGAGAATGTAGGAGAATGTGAAGATTAGTATACTATTTCTCTCTCCCCCCATTCAAATGATCTATTTTTAGAAGTGTTCTCAACCTCGTTTTTAAAAACTTCTTTATTCTGTCTCTTTCTCTTTGTTTTGAAATGCTCTGTGTCTCTATGTTTTAGAACTGTGCATTTACAGTTTGTAGGTTGTGCTAACTACAAATGCGAGAGAGAGAGATAGCAGTTGTCCTTAAGAGTGAAATTTTTAATGAATTATTACAGAAACAGAGAGAGAGAGAGAGAGAGAGAGAGAGAGAGAGAATTATGTGAGAAACCTTTGACCTGATAATCAGCAACTTTCCCCTTCTTGTCATGTTAAAGTGACATGTCTGACAGCTTTGCCTTTGGGCTCCTTCTCAAAAGATGAGGGAAAGATATTTGTTTGTTTAGAATACGTACTACATATGAATTTTGTAATTACAGTTATATTATTATTATTTAATCTTATTAATATTTGAAAATTAGTACTTATTATTAGTTAAAAAATTTATTTATCATACAAAACAAATAAACATATACATGCACCATAAAAATTCTCTCATCTCAGTAAAAGAGAGAGAGAGAGAAATTATTACTCTTATTATTTAATGTATTTAATTTACGCATAAAAGCTTGAAAACTTATAAATTACATAAAAAATTAAACAAACACTTTTGCAGGGTTTCTCAGTATTCGCAAATGTTCGCGTGTCCGTGAAAAACTTGTGTATGATAATTAGTTAGGTTCAAATGAAAAGTTTGCGTGTCTGTGAATTCGCACAACTCAGAATTGCATAAGTTCGGAGTATTTTTGTGTGTGTGTGTGTGTGTGTGTGTGTGTGTGTATATATATATATATATATATATATATATATATATATATATATATATATATATATATATATATATATATATATAATATAGTTACTTCTGGCAATGACATAGGATCACGCCACCACTGGGCCTTGGTTAAACATTCATGGGCATAGCTTGTACAGCATTATACCAAGACCACCGAAAGATAGATCTATTTTCGGTGGCCTTGATCATACGCTGTACAGAAAACTCGATTGTGCTGAAGAAACTTTGGCACATTTTCAACTTGTTTATTTATTTAACTCAAACATTGTTACTGTTTCTTTATTAACTTACACTGGTTCCAACTCTAAAAAACTATACTAAAGGTTATACTGTCCTGCAGTTTATATTAATAATAAGGCTTTTATCTTACTTTACGGGTACCATTTGTTTATATACATAAGACCCCTTACAACAAAATTGAAAACGGAACAACTTCCGTACTGTACTATGAGAGAAAACAACTAAGCTTATGTATACAGGGGCAACTTGATTAGTTGTCACACTTCTCCGAGACATTTAATTTGTATTATATTGATATTCTGCTATGTTTACATTAATATAATAATATTTTAAAATTAGAAATCACTGTCGTAAGTGTTTTAGGGGTGTAACGGTTGTTGGAGGGTAATGTTAGATGACTTTGGGTGTTTTGGGATGATGGTTCTGGGTGTATTTTTGTTTGAAATTTTATTAAATTGTTTCAGTGTGATAGTTTAAAGTATATTTTTGTTTGAATTATTAAATTAGGCAGTGAACTGTTAAAACAGATCATTATAAGCATTTTAGTTTTAGGGGTATAAATATACCTTATAGCAAAAACATGCATTGATATATCGGAGTTTCTTTTACAATGGTGTAGGCTCAGATGCTTTAATCCGTTATATCGGTGAACTATTCATATGAAAAAAATAATGTTACAATATATCTCAAATGGAATTTGCGTAATATATAGTCCGTCCACAGTTTTTTGTACCTGCCATGTCATATAATTTCTCATTACTGATTCTGTTAGATGTGTTCAAATTACCTGATGCAAAGTCATCCAGGGGTACTGTAATTGTTTTCTATTCTATTCATATTAAAAAAAACTAAACACTGCTCAAATTCTTAAAAAGATACTATTAGCATGTCAAGATGATCACTTCTTTACTAATGGCACCACTAACAGCTGACTTCCAAATGCCTGCTATTACCTTTCCCTACCTAGAAGGGATGGCACCAATATGATTGCAGTGGAGTGTATACTAAACCTACTTATGGAACTGAGAGCATTTCATGAATACTATCATCCCACTCTTATCATCTTGGCGAGCAGGACAGAATGCCAAAGTTCTGATCCCAGACCACACCTGCTCCTAGAGTTCATGATCAGTTTTAAAGACAGTTCTGTTCTTGGATGTATTAAGACCTCGTGAAAATTGTCTGTGCCTTAAACAACACACTGCAAGCAATAATAAAGTTCTTCTCAGCATTCTTTCAAGCTCAATTGGGTAGATATCTTTTCTTCTCTTTCAGTCGGATTATTCATCTTTAATTACTTAAAGGTCTCCTAATTACTAGGAATGAATCCTAAGAACCTGCCCTGAGAGTTAAAAATCTGACACTTGTACTTCATGTTGAGAATGATACTGTGTGTATCAAACTTGAAAACAGAACGGATAACTCTGAAACATTTAGATGGCAATGACATTCTGAATAATTTGATCACCATTAAGACTGGAATCAAAAGAGTCATCAATTCATACAATTTATTCTAAATCACTATACTCTCAATTTCCGGAGATAAAAGGTCCATGCAATGTTTACACCAGCATTTAAAACATGCTGGTATGTGCATAAGATACATCACTTTTATACTGTATTTTCTTGTTCAGGTATTACAACTGAACATCTTGATCACTCAGTAAAAAAATTTTCAAAACATGATTACAAATTTTCATGAACTTTATTCTATATTAATAATAATCAGGTGAAAAAGATAGGATTTCACAGCATTATCCAAAAATAGCACAAGGATTCTGAAGGTGTAAAAGGCTTTTTGAATAAGCGATAATTAGCTAGTAAGTATATAAAGCCACGTCTTATTCAAAATGTTTAATTTAAAGCAATTATACATGGATACTTATATTGGGCTTTCTTCATCATTATATGATTGAGGCTACCCAATAATTCAACCCCTTTAATCTCCCTCCCAAAAACAGATCACAGGTGGCTTTGGTGACATCAACTGCTCTGTCAGCAGCATTTCCACAACACTTAGTTCACACCATCCGACTAATTTCCCTACTCATCGTTCTTCTAAATTCAGCGTTTCTTGAGGATACAGTGCATAATCCATTAGTGTTTTAGATGTGTCTAGCGAACTTATCTGAAAAAAGAAAATATGTTATATGAAGAACTCTCAGATTGTTTTAATTCAATACAATGTATCTGATCAAATAACATCCCACACTTGACAGTGGACTGCTATCAAACTATTCACTGCTATCCAATGGGTAACCAAAGACACAGAAAAATAAAACTAAATTGTTACAAACTAAACTCCCTCCAAGGATGGCCCTGTACTCAGGCTCACAATTCTTTTTACATTCTCCCTCAATCACACAATTGCTCTTCTTACTGAATGACATAACACTCCAAAGCTGAGATGTCAGGAAGTAGACATTAACTGTATGAGAAAAATAAACTTTCCTCTTTTATTCTTAAGTCCCAGACACAAAATACTACTTGCACAAGTCACAACAACCAATGCTAAGAACTTATGCAGATATAATTATCACCCAAAATTAAGTTTCCCTTAGCCAAGGCTAAAATAGCACTGACTTGCAAAACAATCTTCCCCAAGAAAAGCCAAAAAAAAAAAAAATAAATATGTAAATGTATATTAAAACTATTATTCACAGACATAAATAGCATAATAAGTCTAGGAAAACTATGCAATTTAGCCTATGAGCACTGACATTATTATGACTACCAAGATGACCATTCCATAGTTTTGCCTATAAGCACGGACATTATTATGACTACCAAGATGACCAATGCATAGCTTTGCAATTCAAGAACTGAAAGGCTTCTGATACTTGATATCTTGTCAATATTGTACCTGAACAGGCTGTGGGGTGCTGATGTACACCAAGGAGCATCAAATGCATGCTTTTTACTTTGATGTAAGCAAGATATGTCCTAAAATAAGTTACTTGCTGGACCAAAATTAACAAAGATAGTTTAACAATGTTACCTTCCAGCAATAGCCTAAATCATAATTACCATATATACATTTTTTTTAAAGAACCCATCAGAACAACCTTGTGTAAAAGTTAAGGATCCTGGGTAGCTGCTGACATTTAAATAGAACAATACCATATTAATGGAAGGAAAAAAAAGGTTTGAATCACACTATAGAGGTGATTTTATGAACTACACATACACTTTCTAGCTGTACTGGATAACATATTTCTATGGTATTATGGACAAAAAGAGCTGGAGTAACATTACACCAGGCACAGGGATTGTCGAATACCAGCAATTGGAATCACTATGCACTGTGTTACTGATGTGGAATCATGCAGCCAGAAAACTTGGCATTATTAATATGGCTTTCTGTTTACAGCACAGTAACACTGTTATACCATGTGCTTCAGGTCTGTCTTTATCATTACTAGAGCACTCTTATACTATTTGTTACCAGCAGCCATTTGGGACCTTCTACACACTATTGTTTGATAGATGGTATTTTATGGCAACTAGAACCATTAAATAGACCATCAACAGATGTCCTCTTCGGCTCTCTTACGTAAGTTATACAGTAACCTGCGAACTTCTGCTACCATACTTTGTGCCACTGCACTGAAAATCAAAGTACACTACATATCTGAAAAGACATGATGCCGCACTGGCAGGTACAGCAAAATCTGGTGAGGGGGCATGATGCCATGCTACCAAAAATCAGAAGTCATTTTATATATTTGGCTACAAAATTGTTTGCAATACCAAACATTCCATTCTTTGAAAGCTTTCTTATATTTTTAATAAATTTCTTTAATTTTTCATATAAAGGCACAATTATGCTGAAAAGGAATAAAAATAATGAAAATAGAAGTAAATATAATGATTTTACTCAGCATAGCAAACACACACCAGGTGTCTGTTCTGTAAATGGTGTTATCTTCCTTCACACAGAGGTGGCCTGAGTTGCTGTGTATACTTATTCTCCATTTTCACAATTTATTATTAGTCACCTGCAGAATCTGTTGTTATTATTATTATTATTATTATTATTGTTGTTGTTTATTGTACTACAGTACTGTGTATTGTTTTTATTATTATTACCATTAATGTCATTACAGGTAGTCGTCGTTTACGGCGGCATTAGGTTCTGACAGAGCGCGTCGGAAGTCGATCTCGTCGTAAAGTCGACCAACCACATATGTACATGTAGCCTATTCTGTACCTACTGTATATTATCCATCATATATTATATCCTAAGTATGACTAGCCTACATATACATTTTATATTATCCAAAAAATGTGCATGTATAGTACCTATTTTTACGTTTAGCATATGAAATCTTATCATGCTTGAACTCCTTGATTAATACTTACTTTTATTACTGTATTTAACATTTTTATTATGCAGACATTCAAACCATCTGTCTGGTCTGTTTACATTTTCTTATCCGCCATTTGCATTGCCAATCGGCTACACGTATGACGTATTATTTACTTTTGTTTATTTATAGGTTTGAATTAAATACATACCGTATTTGACGACGTATAAGACGCACTTTTTTAACAAAAAAAAATGGCCTAAAAAATCCCCCTGCGTCCTATGTACATAATGTAGGCTCAAAATTTAAGAATTTTGGCCGAAATTATACATGAAACGTCACGTAGATGCGTAAAATTCGGTGTTATCCTAATAACCTATTAAAAAACAAAGTTTATTATAATTATTTATCATTATCACACTTACCATCACCGCAATTACTACTGCTAGTATTATAATCAATATCTACGTTGTTATTACCGATATTTTCATTAAAATGTTAACCCCTTACAAGATTAACCCGAGATATATCGTTATCAGTGTGCTAAAAATTTTGGACTTACCACGAGATATCTCGTTGAAAAGTTAAACGTGAATATTGGGCTAATACAAGATTTCTCGTGGCTCAGTATTGTTACAGCAGGCTTCTCCGAGATATCTCGTCCTATATCATACGTTTGGCAGTGGTATTTGCTGCTGGAAGTCGTGAGTTACCAACGATAATTTTCTGTATTTTTTTCGATTGCAGACGGATGAGCGTCATTAGTAGCACTTCAGCTGCCATCTTTGACCTTTGTTTTTTTGTTTTTGCGTATTTTTGCCTAATTAGGTAAGTTTGGTCGCATTATTTGTCATCTTAGACTGATTATATGTTATATTATTGATTCATCGTGTTGCTGTTATGTCTTGTTAGCTAACCCCATGAGTATTTTGTGGTATATAGAGTAACCGGTGATCTTGAGAGGTTGTTCGTTCGTTTATACGTATTTTTATAAACTATTTTCGCCAGTTCTAAGTAAATTTGGTTGTTTATTTGTCATCTAAGACTGTTTATACGTTATATTATTGACTTATTATGATGATTTAGTGTCGTTTGTTTGTCTCTTGACCATTTTGTGATACGTCAAGTATAATTTTTCCAAGGATTTTTTTTCCTTTTTTACGATGAGTACGCATTACTATTTTACTAGCTCTCCAGTGGTGACTTTTAGAATCTTCTGTATTTCTTCATTTTCACGTTTTAGGTAAGTTTCATTGTTCTTTTTTTATTTTAGACTGTTTATATGATATATTGTTGAGTAATTTGTTAGTATCTTGACTATTTATTTATTATTCTAGCCTTTTATTTATTTTTTATTTTAGCCCAGTTATGGCAAATTACCATGACAACAGTGATACTGAGGAATCATTTACAGAGCTTGAAAGTTCTGGCTCAGAAGGCGACGATTCAAGCTTGGATGATTCCAGTGACGATGACAAGCGATACCAATACAGATACAGATACAGTAATGGATGAAACACAATGGAGGAGAATCGCAGATTCTACTGCCCCTCCAGCCCCCCCTCGATTTCCATTCACAGGGACAACAGGTCTAAATATCCCAGGGAATATTGAAAGTATGTCGCCTTTAGATTTTTCCATGTATTTTTTTTGATGATGAACTGATTGAACTTATTTGCACTGAAACCAATAGATTTGCTGAGCAATGCAATGCAGACCCAAATACGTGGCATCCTGTAACTCCACCTGAACTCAGAGTTTTCTTAGCACTAAATACTTTGAAAGGAATTGTGAAGAAGCCTGAAGAATCCCTTGTATTGGTCTAAAAATCCACTTCTTAGAACCCCAATTTTTGCTGAAACTATGCCTTTCAAAAGATACAAGAAAATCAGGCAGTACCTGCATTTTTCTGATAATGAAGCATACGATGCAAATTCGCATCCTAATCCCAAACTGAATAAGATATATCCTATTTATGTGCACTTAGAAAATAAATTTAGAACTGTCTACACCCCACAAAGAGATATTTCAATTGATGAGAGTCTCTTGCTATATAAAGGAAGATTGGGATGGGTACAATATATCCCATTGAAGAGATCAAGATTCGGCATAAAGTTCTTTATGTTATGTGAAGCGAGTACAGGATATGTGTGGAGTTTTTTGATTTATGTAGGCAAAGGAACACAATTCGACCAGGATTTCAATGAATTGCCTAAATCCTCACAGGTTGTAATGACTTTACTGAAACCTCTTTTGAATAAAGGCTATTGCCTTACAATAGACAATTATTACACCAGTCCTGAGTTAGTGGATATTCTAGTAAAATGTAGAACAGATTGCTATGGCACTGTTAGAATAAATCGAAAAAGACCTGCCAGTTTCATTGAAAACTGAAAAGTTGAAGAAGGGGAAATGTCTGCTTATCGTAGAGGTAAAGTTATGGCCATGAGATGGAAGGATAAAAAGATGTTGTTCTACTCTCCACAGTTCACAATAGTGATGAAGTTGAAATCGCGAGTAGGAGAGGTACGAAAAAAAGCCCAAAGTTGTAGTAGACTATAACCACACAATGGGTGGTGTGGATAAGTTGGATCAAAACTTGGCAAATTATCCTGTTCCCAGGAAAAAGAACAAAAAATATTACAAAAAAGTTTTCTTCCATCATCTAGATCTAGCCCTTTGGAATGCATATCAGTGTTTCAAGATGAGTAATGAAAATTGCTGTTCATCTCTCAAATTCAGGTTGGAAATAATTGATTCAACTCTGAAGAAGTATTATGCTGAAATCCCTCAAACAAGACCAGGTAGACCATCTATTTCAGCGAATCCTACCCGCTATTCAGGAAGGCATTTTCCAATTGATATTCCTCATTCCTCCTACACCCAAAAAGAAATTTCCTACAAGGCAATGTGTTGTTTGCTCTAAGAAAAGGGATAATAATGGAAAACCGATCAGACAGAGAGTCTCGCTACATGTGTGAGATATGTGAAGTTAGTCTGTGTCTAACCCCTGCTTCAAATCATACCATACAAAATGATTGGGAAATACACTGGTTTATGTGAAGTGAATTTTTTTTTTTTTTTTTACCCAAATGAAGAGAAATATATGATTTTGTTTATTCTAATGGTGAAATTTTTTTATTCAAATGAAATGAAAAAATACTTTTGTTTATCAAAATGAAGTGGAAAAATAAAAGTTATTAAGCATCAATATGTTTTTATTCAATTCCTATTATCAAAATTACTAAAACAAGCATACGAGATATCTCGTGATAGAATAAAATGATTATAATTTATACAACATAACTTCGTTATTGGCCATATAAAGGTCTCCAGTGGAGTTTCTAAAAATTACAATTTTACATAAAATAATCACAATTTTCTGTTGAAATCAAATTAGAATAGAAGTCTAAACAAGTTATATTTTAATTTAATTCAATAAAACAATTAGATTCTTTTTGAAACATTATGTTGAAAAAATAAGTCTTTTAAGGGGTTAATATCATTATTATCGCGTCTACAGCGGATACGCATTCCACATTTATAGATATAAACAATGCGTGTGCTGCCACCTATTGGTGATTATCTAGAGAGCTTTACGGATAACAAGGCCCGTTAGGTTCGTAGTTGGCAATTCCTGCTAACATTCTCTTTACGTATATAACAACATGGCTTCGATCAATTGGTGGTTGACAATTCCTGCTACCATTCTCTTTAGGCATAATAACAAGGCTTCGTTGAGTTGATGCGCCGTAATTTCGTGCTAGCATTCTCTTTTAAGAATAATAACATGGCTTCCGTTCAGTTGCTCACGAGACTCGAGCCGTTACATAGGAAACATTTTTATTTATTGGATTTTACCCTTGATTGCATACTTTTATAATATATAATGGATATATATAACATATATTACGTAGGTAACATCTTTATTAATGTTTTGTTGATTCTGCGGTAAGAAACAATGTTTACAAATGAATGTGTTGCAATCTATTGGTAAACCTATGAGGTAGCTTTCAGCAGCAGGCGAAACATTCGATCGTAGTAAATGGCTGATTGTATGATACATATTTTGATAAATATAAATATGGTAAATAACTTCTTTATTAATGTTTTTGTTGATTCTGTGGGTAAGAAACAATATGCATATGATAACCTAATACTACAGTTTTTACTTACCAAATTCATATGAGCATAGGCTAGGAAACCTTATTTTTTTCCCCTCAATGTCCTGCTGAAATTGGGGTGCGTCCTATGCAGACATGTGTATTATAAGCCATCAAATACGGTAATTTGTTATTACATTTGATTTATTTGCAAAAAATAGAAATACAAAATACATTACAAAAATATGAATCTCTTACCATTTTTGAATAACACAAACACACAATGCTGCGAAAGCTGAGCATCTCTCGGATATGAGCGCTGCGGTAAGCGGGAAAAAGTATTTCTTTCTTCGGCGTATTTTAGCAAAATATAAAATTAAATATTATTATATATTATTATATTGTCGAAGCACGTCGTAAAAGTTGGTCAGTGTGAAATGTAAGTCAGGTCGTAAGTCGACGACTACCTGTACTGTATTATTATTATTGAGATTTGCTTTTTCACTTTTCATATTTAGCCCTCTGGACCAGGCTTCTGTAACCACCTAAGGTCCCTGGCTGGAAAATATTTGTATCCATTCTGCTTAAAATTATATTTTTTTAATATTTTTACTATTATTCTCAATATTAGTACTGTCATTACCATCATTATAATTATGATTTTCACTACTATTTCAGCAACTATGTGGATATTGCCGATTGTCATTTTACCTTCTGTATCTACATAGTGTGTTTTATATTGTCTCTACTTTGTATATTCCATGCATATGGCAGTGAGCTGAAATAAAGATTATTATTATTATTATTATTATTATTATATATGGAAAATAAAAAATAAAAACAATCCAAACGATACATTTCGTAAAGTGATGCAATATTTAATAGCGTAATTGGACATACATAAAATAAATAATTATTGCAATTATTGTACCAGAAATATATAAAATCAGTATCTCTAAGATTTTAAAACCCACTATTACAAAAAAGGACTTTTGTATTCCCTTAGGAAAAAGATAAACGTCATGCCAATTTTCTCAAACCTGTGAAATCACTACCAGCAGAGTACAGTAATACTCATTGGAAGTAGATCTGCATGAATGTATTCCTTTAACCTTGAAAAGAACCTAATATTAAGTATAAGTAGGGAACTGTGTTATAAAACCATTAGTTTAATTATAAAATACTACAAAGTAAATGTTGGCGTTTAGTAAACACCAAAGCTCTTAAGCATGATTTGGGCCTATGATCGCGTCT
>NC_089746.1:32269011-32421511 GCF_040412425.1 Macrobrachium rosenbergii
GTAGCCCTGTAAATGAGACCTAGTTTTAGCTTGAAGACAGCTGCATTACCACACATGACTAGGGTAACCCTATCCTTCTGGGCCTTGAATCCGGAGGCTTTCGCTTCGTCCTTCATGAGGAATGTCCGGGACGGCACCTTTTTCCAGATCAGGCCAGTCTCGTCCATATTGAACACCTGTTCTGGATGGTAGCCCTTCTCCTTTATAAGTTTCTTGAAGGTCTCCGGATATTTTGGATCGGCTTCTGTATCTGCGGATGCTGCCTCTCCATGCAGAGAAACATTCTTCAGTTGGAACTGCTTCTTAAATCTGTGGAACCACCTCTTGCTGGCCTGAAAACCTTGAGGAGGTGACGAAGGTAATGCCTGTGCCTCTTCCTCCTCCTCCTCTTCTTATTCCATGGGTTCATCGAGCCCCAAAAATTCTAATTCCCCTTTGCCATCGCCTTCACGTTGCCGCCTTCCTATCAGTCGAATACTGATGGTATAATTGCTGTGCTTTTTGCAAATAAGGTTAAGAGTCTGGCGGTACGTTCTTCTTTGAGCAGTCCTTTATCCAAAACGCCAGTGCAGACTCCATCTTCACGATTGTCTTATCATGCACTGTTGAAACTGTTTTTGCACTACCAAAGAAGCTCATACAGCCTTTCGTATCACAGCATCTGTACTTTCGTTCAAGTGAAAATGGCGGAACTTCTGCCTTCCTTCATATTCTGACAAACTGAGTTTGATTTTTTTCAAGTGATTAGTAAGTTTTTTAAAGGATCACTGTTACCTTTAGAGTACTCGGTCATAATTCCTGTTGCTATGAGAGTTCAGGTATCTGGCTGAAGTGAGGTAAATTTTTTAATTTTGAAATTAGTCGTGTAATAACCAGGTACTTGGTCCCCGGTTTACGACAGGGGCTCTGTTTTTACGCCGCATCGTAAACCGAAAAATCATCGAAAATCATCAAAATCTTACGAAAACCTTACTTTTAATGCTTTGGGTGTATTGAAAATGATGTAAACTGCATTTTTATTGAGTTTTTCATCAAAAAAGCCTCCAAATTTTTATTATTCTGCTGTTTTGGAGCCATATTTCTTCTGTCGGAACATGTGTCATAAACCGGGAAATAATTCCTGATGAATATATTGGAAAAGCGTGTAATCTCGAACGTCATAAGTCAGACCCGTAGTAAACGGGGACTGCCTGTAATGTGTGTGTATATATATATATATATATATATATATATATATATATATATATATATATATATATATATATATATATATATATATATATATATATATACATGTATATATATATATGTATATATATATATATATATATATATATATATATATATATATATATATATATATATATATGTATATATATATATAATATATATATAATATATATATATATATATATATATATATATAATATATATATATATATATATATATATATATATATATATATATATATATATATATATATATATATATATATATATATATATATGAGAGAGAGAAAGCTAATAGGCATAAAATCAAACCTTTGCTTCACACTATCTACACTTAAAGTCACAAAAAATTAAGGCAAAAAAATTTAAGTAAAACATACAATACTACAATTTTTGTGGACCAAATTCTGTTACAGATAAAATATGTAAATAAGAAAACAACTCTCATATTACTGCCTGAAATTTCTAACAATATAAAATGAAGAGCTACTATGCCAACAGCACATCTTTGCTAGGGCATCTCTATGAATAACGTGGCAGAGATGCAGAAGTGTAAGAATTAAATTGTATACAAATATGCACATATACATAAAAATTTATAACATTCATCCAGTGTAACCACAACATAAAATAAATGAAAGTTCCTTTACCACAAGGAGTGTTACAGATAAAACCTACAAAACTTTTGTACCACTGAGATTGGCAAATCAAAAATATGAAAAGGAAGAACACTTGATAGAATATAAATAAAAATGGGAAACTCTTGCTGGTTAATGAATGCTTAAGTAAGCCATATTATGGAGATGAGCAGATACTCCTCATCTTCACTATGAAGAGTAGACTCTCCTATAAAAATATACTTATTATTATTATTGTTATTACTGTATTGTAATTATTATTATTTCAGGCAGCCCCGGTTTATGACAGGGGTTCCGTTTTTACGCTGCGTCGTAAACTGAAAATTGTCGTAAACTGAAAAATCGTTGAAAACCGTAAAATATCTTAAGAAAACCTTACTTATAATGCTTTGGGTGTATTGAAAATGTTGTGAACTGCATTTTTATTGAGTTTTTCATCAAACACACCTCCAAATTTTTATTATTCTGCCGTTTTGGAGCCATATTTCTTCCGTCGGATCGGTGTAAGACGCGTCGTAACCCCGGAACATGCGTCGTAAACCGGGAAATAATTTCTGATGAATATATTTGAAAAGCGCCGTAACCTCGGAACGTTGTAACCCGGACCCGTCGTAAACCGGGGACTGCCTGTATCAAGAAGGTGAATCCTATTCATTTGGAACAAGAACCCCACAGGGGCCACTGACTTGAAATTCAAGCTTCCAAAGAATATCGTGTTCATTAGGAAGAAGTAAGGGGAGGTCAAGGGAAGATAAAAATGTATTAAAATGCAAGGAGAATAGTATTAGGGTAGTAACGCAATGCATCATCGCTTGAACTTTCAAAGTTCCAATTGCACGACATCCTTAGCAGTTATGACTTGGACCATCGATGGATGGTCTCTTGTTTGTCAAATTTTCATAAGTTGTATTTTAACATAGATCTCTCACATTCTCAATTGACCCATGAACCCCTTTTCCTGCCAAGATCAACCAGATTTGCTGAGCACCATTCCTAATATGCAGTAAATGTGCCTCTCTGTCAAACTTCTCGGTTCCAGAGGTCGTGTATTCCTCACACCTGGACTGTGGAGAATACACGACCTCTGGAACCAAGAAGTTTGACAGCGAGGCACATTTATTGCATATTAGTAATGCTGCTCAGCGAATCTGGCTGTTCTTGGCAGAAAAAGGTGTTCATGGATCAACTGAGAATGTGAGAGATCTATGTTAAAATACAACTTATGAAAATTTGAACCCACCAGGATGGGAACCAAGGGGCAAAAATATATCTATAACGACAAGGAGACAACCCCAACAGAAAAGAACTGATGGGGCGCCTCCATGATCGACATGGCTGGCGGAGGACGCCGTGGCGTCATAATAAGATCTCAATATTTATGAAAAGACGAGACCATAACAGCCAAAAAATAGAACAAAACCCCACAAGAAGATGGTACTTAACTTGGAGATGGTAAAGCTGCTCGATGACATGGCGAAGATGAAAATAATCCAAAAAAGGGGCACGAGCACACAAAAGAAATGGTCGCAATCACGTGCTAGAAAATGGAATGAGGTAGGTGGTGTTGGTGTCGCCGTCCTGGCGGGTGTTGAGTGTAAAGGGCTGTAACGGCTCACCGCTCTGTTCGGGGTTTTGATAAGGAGAGATCTTTGAAAGTATGTTTCCGTGGTAGTGGTATTTCACTCACCTTCCTTATACCGAACGTCTTCCTAGAAGGCGCTCGACTGGGGGTAGTCACCAGCTTTCCTGAAAGCTCTTTTTCTCTGGTATATCTAGCATTATTATACCTAGAAATTCGTGCTGTAATGGAATTTCACCGGCTTACAGGACTGAACTCAGAAATATATGAGGCCTCTCATACAATCCCTAACTATTGTTTTATCTGTTATAAATATATGAGGCCTCTCATACAATCCCTAACTATTGTGCGGCATTTGCTGAAACTTTCACTAGCTTTTTCAAAAGTAAGACGCAAGTCAAAAGTTACACCTAGATTAATTTTATTCTACTAAAATAAACCAAATACATAATTTTAGCAATGAAGTGTACACATTTAACTCATGAACCAGCTAAATTTCCCATAAATAGTGCGTAGCTTGTTACTCAATACCATAACACATACTGGCATTAAGAAAATTCTGCATACACCTAAGAACCAGAAAATAAATTATAACTATGCAAAGCAGTATTCTCTTTTAAAAACAAGCACAAAAAGTAATTACAGTAGTACTCCTTTTGCTTAATACTGTACTATCCATAATCGTAAATGTCATGAAACTCCCACCAGCCAGGAGTGCAAAAACACTTCCAGAAACTTCAATACCATTCTTTATAAGCTCTGCAAAAGAAAGTGAAAAGTTTAAAGGAGCAAATAATCACAAGTAGAAAAATAAAATCAACTACAACCGGAAAAATACTCTTCCAGAAAAAATGTCTAGGATATGAAAGCCTTCTTAACAACATATGAAAAGTGAGGCTCTTAACCATCCAGAACCCCAGGATCTGCAAGTTGTATGCATAGTGCTTCCAGTCAGCAGACAATGTTCTATGAACCACGAATTGTGTGTCTATGATTCTTAAGACCATGAATGTCAACTATTTATACATAATGAATTTGCTGAGAAACTAACTCATTTTAGCTACAGTCCTCACTTGGTTGTCTTGTGTCAAAGTACTTGGGTACCACTTCCCACTTTTAGTTGTCTGAACACAACAAACCCTCTCCTACACAATGGAATTTTCTTTCTATTTCTAATACTAACTTCTATAGTTTTCCACCATTCCATGGGGTTTTACTATTTCCTCTGAGGTTAACACTCACACTTTCCTGATTCTTTATATTCTTGTTTCCAAAAAGACCTGGGATCAACATGAGGATCAGGTTACCCATCTGATCCTTGTACAGTAAAGGCTTATTTATTTTACAAGATAGCCAAAGTTATGTTTGCATTCAAATCCTCAAAAGTAGGTCAGTGAACTTTAGGCTTCCAGTTTTCTGTACACAACAAACAAAAGCTTTTAGGTTTTAAGAAGATGAAGAGGAAAAGAGGAGAAATTTAATTTACGGTAAGAGACCACCTAATACCTATACACCAAACTGTAAAATTTCTATACTTAGGCTTTGTCTGCCAAAGGTAATAATACTATAATAGACAAGCATTTACAGAAGGTATTAGTTGTTTACAAGAAGGTTTTCTAAGCAAGAGGTGCTGGATGCACTGAAGAAGATGAAGAATGGGAAGGCAACCGGACCAGACATGATACCTGTGGAGGCATGGAAGGCATTAGGAGATGAAGGAGTGGATATACTTTATGATCTTATGATAAAGATCCTTGAGCAGGAAAAGATACCAAATGAGTGGCATGGGAGTATACTGATCCCAATTTTCAAAGGGAGAGGAGATGTCCAAGAGTGTGGTAATTATAGGGGTATTAAACTAATGTCCCACACTTTGAAGATACTGGAAAGGATGATAGATGCCAGACTAAGGGAAGAAGTAGAAATAAGTAAAGAGCAGATGGGATTTATGAAGGGAAGAGGAACAACAGATGGTATATTTTGTCTGAGACAACTAATGGAGAAATTCGGGGAAAAACAAAGGGACCTACATATGGTATTCATTGACCTTGAAAAGGCTTACGACCGAGTCCCCAGACAAGAGGTATGGAGGAGCCTGAGGGAGAGGATGGTGCCAGAGAAGTACGTGCGATTGATACAGGAGATGTACCGGAATGTATTTACCAGAGTGAGGAGCAGTGTTTCTTGGGAGACGGAGGGTTTTGAGGTGAGAGTAGGATTACACCAGGGTGGCTCTTAGCCCATTTATTTTTAACATAGTGATGGACGTTATCATAGAGGAAGTAAGGAGGCAGTACCGTGGAACATATTGTATGCGGATGATATTGTCCTGTGTGCAGAGAGCAGGAAGATCTGGAAATGAAACTGGAAAGATGGAGACAAGTACTGGAGGACAGAGGAATGAGAATAAGTAGATCTAAGACAGAATATATGTGTACCACCAATGATGGGGGTGATAGGGAAAGTGTTCAGCTTGGGGAGAATCAATAAAGAGAGTTGAAAACTTTAAGTATTTGGGATCCTTTATCAATGCTGGAGGACGTATGGAAGAAGAGGTAAAACATCGGGTACAGGCAGGCTGGAACAACTGGAGAGCGGCCTCTGAGTTCTTTGTGACAAAAGAGTACCGCTGAGGTTAAAGGAAAATTTCATAAGACGGTGGTAAGAACAGCAATGATATATGGCACAGAAACAGCAAGCTTGAGAAAGACAGAGAGAAGAAGATGGATGTGGCAGAAATGAGAATGCTTAGATGGATGGCTGGGGTGACGAGAGAGGATAGGATCGAAATGATTACATTAGGGGGTCTACTAAGGTGGTGGAAATATCAAAGAAAGTGCAGGAGGGGAGGCTGAGATGGTATGGACACCTGTTGAGAAGAGATGAGGACCACGTTGGTAGACATACTATGGGGATGGAGGTCCAGGGAAGAAGAAGAAGAGGGAGACCAAGAAAGAGATGGAAGGACTGTGTGAGGGGAGACCTGCGTGAGAAGGGAATTGATGAGGCAGAAGCACAGGATAGAAATAGATGGAAACGGCTCATCCGAAACGGCGACCCCATATAAAAATGGGAACAAGCTGGGAAGAAGAAGAAGAAGAAGAATTAGTTGTTTACAAGAAATTATTCACTGCACATGGATAGGGCACATTCAAATTCTTCTACAGATGCTTCTCCATTTACAATCTAGTAATTTACAAATTTTCAGTGTTGTGACAGAAAAGCACATTCAGTAGAAATTTTGAATTTTATGTTCCCACACTTGGGGTAAGTGGTACGATACTCTTGCAATGCTGGGTGAAGGCAGCAACCCACGTCAACGACAAGCCTTAGTGTTGGCATTTACTGTGTTTCCACATTTCATGAAGTCAAATAAAAGTCCATGTGAGAAAAGAATGAGGAAGGCAATTAGTCTGGAGATGGAAATCATGGTACTTGCTCAGCATGTAGGCAGAACTTGTTGATGGTGAGTACCTGTGAAACAACATTAATACTTGTTTTCAAGTATTTACAATTTTTATTGTGGTGCAAGCCCAAAAATTATGGGCACTGCATATTATTATAAACATCATATGACCTAATTAACCCTTAAACGCCTACTGGACGTATCATACGTCGACCAAAATTGTCTGTTGGGTGCCAAGTGGACGTACCATACGTCGACTACAAAAAATTTCAACCTTCGGTCAACTTTGACTCGACCGAAATGGTAAAAAACATAATTATAAGCTAAAACTCTTATATTTTAGTAATATTCAATCATGTACCTTCATTTTGCAACAAATTGAAGTCTCTAGCACAATATTTCGATTTATGGTGAATTTTTGAAAAACTTTTTTCCTTACGACGTGCTGTAACTCGGCCGAAAATTTCAGAAATTCTTTCGTCATTTTGTTGTAATTTTTGTACTGTTTTATATTAGCCGTTACATAAAGTTTTTTATATATGAAAATGTGTGCAATTTCATGTAAAATACAGCAAAATACAACCCATGGTTGTAGCTTTTATCAGTTTGGAAATATTTTCATATAAACCACGATAACTGCCAAAATTTCAACCTTCGGTCAACTTTGACTCGACCGAAATAGCAAATAACGCAATTGTAAGCTAAAACTCTTACATTCTAGTAATATTCAATCATTTACCTTCATTTTGCAACCAATTGGAAGTCTCTAGCACAATATTTCGATTTATGGTGAATTTTTGAAAAAAAACTTTTCTTACGTCCGCCAGAAATTCTTTAAGTCACGTTGTCGTAATGTTTGCAACCGTTTTATATTAGTCGTTACATAAAGTTTTATATATGGAAATGTGTGCAATTTCATGTAGAATACAACAGAAAATATCTCATGGTTGTAGCTTTTATCAGTTTTGAAATATTTTCATATAAATCACGATAACTGCCAAAATTTCAACCTTGGTCAACTTTAACTCGACCGAAATGGTAAAAACGCAATTACAAGCTAAAACTCTTACATTCTAGTAATATTCAATCATGTACCTTCATTTTGCAACAAACTGGAAGTCTCTAGCACAATATTTTGATTTATGGTGAATTTCTGAAAAAAAAAAAAAAAAAAAAAAAAAAAAAAAAAAAAAAATTTCCTTATGTCTGCGTAGTGTAACTGGCTGAACATCTCAGAAATTCTTTAAATCACGTTGTCGAAATGTTTGCATCGTTTTACATTAGTCGTTACATAAACTTTTATATATGAAAATGTGCGCAATTTCATGTAGAATACAAATGAAAATAGCTCATGGTTGTAGCTTTTATCAGTTTTGAAATATTTTCACATAAATCACAATAACTGCCAAAATTTCAACCTTCGGTCAACTTTAACTCGACCGAAATGGTAAAAAAACGCAATTATAAGCTAAAACTCTTACATTGTAGTAATATTCAACCATTCACCTTCATTTTGCAATAAATTGGAAGTCTCTAGCACAATATTTCGATTTATGGTGAATTTTTGAAAAAACATTTTCCTTACGTCTGTGCGGTAACTCGGCCGAACATCTCAGAAATTCTTTCATCACGTTGTCGTAATGTTTGCAACGATTTATATTAGTCGTTACATAAAGTTTTATATATGAAAATGTGCGCAATTTCATGTACAATACAACAGAAAAAAACTCATGGTTGTAGCTTTTATCAGTTTTGAAATATTTTCATATAAATCACGATAAATAGAAAAAATTCGACTTTCGGTCAACTTTAACTCGACGAAATGGTCGAAAACTGCAATTGTAAGCTAAAAACTTACAGTCTAGTAATATTCAATCAATTATCTTCATTTTTCAACAAACGGGAAGTCTCTAGCACAATATTTCGATTTATGGTGAATTTTTGAAAAAACATTTTTACGTCCGTGCGTTTTAATTCATGCATCATTTTGTGATAATATTTTCTCTGTGTTGCTTTGATCGTTTTACAATTTGTTATATACCAAAATCATCGCAATTTAGTGTACAATACAAAGAAAAAAAATTAACCCGTTAGCTTTAACCGTTTTCCTCACAGCGTGATTTGTATAAAATTATATATGAAAAAATTTTTTTGCGCTGTCATATATTTCAATATTTATATATGATAATGATATTTTTTCATTTCTGATGGTTGCATACTAAACTTCAGGCAATGACAAAAAAAAGGAGCCAAAATGAACTCTTAATCTTAAAAACTAAGCGTGCTGTGATTTTTGAAAAAACTTTTTTCCGCTTTGCCGCATATGAACTCCCGATTTAACGCCGGCATAATGGAGACGTTTTTGTAAATAGAGGCTCGGCGTTTAAGGGTTAATGAATGAATGCACTCTGCATTCTGTCTCAAAACAAAATCACCACACAACCTAATTCTAATACAAACTCTTGCATTTAGGCACTTTGTTTCACAATTTGATGCACGGTGGTGCTGGCATAACAGTTGTTTTTGGGTAAGTGCTGTTGGATGAATGATTAGTGCTATATTTCCATAAGAAATTATTTTCAAGGCACAATAAAAGTTGAACAACTTGAATACAAAATGAGGTAAATTTTACATAAATTTGCTCAGCTAATGAGTATGCTACATGATATAAGCACATCTTTGGTGCACTTTCATACCATAGGTTACCCTTAGGTAATATAGCATTCTTTTAGTGCATGTATTCAATAAATTTCACATGATATTATCTCTGCTTTCCCAAAATGCAAGGCACAGTGAGTGCTTTGAGCATAATAAAGCTATGATAGACTGGGTTAGGCACTTTTTCCCCACTCCAACTTTTTTTCTGTTTTAGGTGTTTTTTGGAGTTCATGTATTTTAAATATTCTAATACAGGTTGACCATCATTAATCCGGCATCATTGGGACCTGGAGGGTGCCGGATTAGCCATTTATTAGGCTACAATACACGAAACCTAGTAGCTAAGCACCTCATCTTAGAATTAAAATATCCCATAAATCAGTACAAGTTGGTTAATAAAGAAAAGACAATTATCAAATACAGGTAGTGCTCGAGTTACGATAATTCGACTTACGATATTTCGAGTTTACGATGGGGTTAGCAATTAATACCGGTACGAAAATATTTAGGAAATATTTTTAGATTTCGCGCAGGCAGCAGGTACAATCAGGCAGCGAGAGAGACCAACTTACAATAGAAAAACTTCTTTTCCTCCATCTCCTTATCCCATCTGCTAGTTAAAACAGTAAAAGAGAATGATAAAATTATTGTTAGTAACATTATACTCTTGCGTAAATGCGCACAGCCATAAACAACCGAACGGGAAACTGTTGTTTTGCTAATAATCGTATCGAATAACAACTGTTTTGCTTGTGTTTCAACCATCGTACGGTAATACACAATTACTGTAGTTATGTTACAAATGATGTCAAGTACTGTACAACAGGACTGATATATTTTTTACACTATACCCTTATTCGCTTTGGAGAAAAGATCGGCAGGGAAATATACTGCTACAGTAAATTTAAGCTGTAAGTTGTAGCTGAAGCTGAGAAAATAAATTATCGTGCATCGGCAACATGGCTGAAACTTCGGCGTAAATAAAACTGGAGAGAATGTATTTTAATCAAAACTATTGGGCATGAAAGAATACAAATTACTACTATTTTCACGCCGATAAATGATAAATACGTAAAGCTTGGTATTATGATGAAATTAAGAGAAAATAGCGAACGGAATCTTGATTTTTTTTTACACAAAACAAACATGGCCCCAAAACAGCCAGCCGCGATTCCCGTGAACGTCATATATTAACGAACAAAATAACTAAATTTCACAACGAGACGTATCTAAGTTATATTTCGACTTAAAAACACTTCGTATAATGAAAAATATCCGTGTCCCAAATAAATAAAGTATCCATACTCATTTACGCTAACTGGAAGCAAGAAAAGCGCTTTCAACTTAGTTAAATGCGGCGAAATAAACATCGTGATATCGAATCCCAAAACAAAACATTGATCGCAATTTATAATACAAAAGCAATATGAGAATATATGCAATTGGAAACAATGTAGTAAAGCATAACTTTTTAAAAGATCCATGAAAAGATGCACATTCGTTATGTTGATGTTTATATAATACTGTTAATATGTGAATAGAGTTCAGTATAATGTAGGCTAGGCTACCAGTTTGTTGATGCAGCACGCCTGCGCCACCAACTTCGGAGCAGCGGCGAGTTAACGAGCGACCGGGAAATTTGAAAATTAGTGCTCAAACATTAGAAATTACTCTAGCCGAAATTTGTGCTGGATTACTGATTGTTCCGGACTACTGATTGCCGGATTAGTGATGGTCAACCCGTATGTTGAATTCCTTCCATGTTGGCATAGCTAAGGAATATAAAATTTAAGCTAACGTC
Source organism: Macrobrachium rosenbergii (assembly GCF_040412425.1). NCBI lineage: Eukaryota > Metazoa > Arthropoda > Malacostraca > Decapoda > Palaemonidae > Macrobrachium > Macrobrachium rosenbergii. The sequence continues at coordinate 32,280,324 of NC_089746.1, forward strand.
CAAGTGCTGGGACCTAGTAGGTCATTCAACGCTGAAAGGGAAATTTAGAGTAAAGTAGTTATAAGGGGGTAACAGAGGAAAACCTTGCAGTTGCACAAATGAAATAATTGTTAGTTGTCAGTAAGATGAAAGAAAGAGAATATAAATAGAAGTACTGTGAAATGAATGAAAGAGGTCGCAGCTATGGGTCAAACGGATGTTGCAAAGTTCCTTCAGGGATGCCCACAACGCATTGCATGAGGCGCAGTGACAGCAATAACCCCCTATGAGGCTATGTGGGCATAATGGGAAATGAAGATGCCAGAAAAGTAGCCAAAGCTACAAATGATATAACCAGATCAAATAGAAACCATTCCTGGCAGTCACAATCTTCCCAAAACCTATTACCATTACTAAATGGCAGATTTCAGTGAGCAATGACTGATAAAAACAAATTTTTAATAGATCAAACCCCATCAAGACTCTAGTGATTTTATCTTGACTTTGAATTGGTTACTTGTTTTACCCATGAATATTTGATGAGCAGGTCACATGACTTAAGCTGCATATGCATAGAATACAGGTCAAAAACATTCTTTGTGAATGTACCATCTTCAATCTATATAGTGAATGTCTAGTTTTGGAAACGAGTTTTAACATTCTTAAATTGCTCTAATTAATACAATAAAATTTTGATATCATTATTATTACTTGAGCTAAACTGACTTGGTTAAACTTAATTTCAGTACTTATGGCAGTGATTATCGGCGACAAATTAATTCTGACTACTATTTTGTATTCATCTGTGGTTTCTTCTGCTGCTGGTATATCAGCAGTTCTACCTAGGTAAGGATGTTTTACTTTATCTTCTGTTATAAAGATGTGATGGTTTGATTTGGTTTTATTATACCTCCTCTAGTTGGAAATTTATCAGGGTGCAACAGATGGACCACTTACCTGCAGTCTTAATAATTCGTTTCTTATTTTAGGGGAGTTTTACTTTCTAGTGATCTCATTATTTTTTTTGTCATGTATTTCTTTTTCTATGTTGCCTTCTTGATAAACTTCAGCAGTAGATAGGACTTAAAAGGGATTTGGATTTATGAGGTTCATTATTTCCTGACACATTGGTTGGTTGTCTTTCTTACTGTTATTATTTTGTTTATCATTTGTGTTCTGAGTTATATTTGCTTGGCATGAAGGACTTTTTGCTGGGCTGAGGAGTCCTTGAACTTTCATTCAAGTTTAACTTCCCTAATAATTATGCATGTCAGTTCTACTTCCTAGCTGTGCTTTATAACTCTGTTATTAACACTACTAATTTTTTGACATCAGGAAATATAATGGATCAGTTTTTGTGGCAGTTTCAATCAACCATCCGTTTGCTCTTATTACACAAAATGTTATTTCTTTTGTAAGGCATTTGATTAACAATTTGTTTTCTAAATTTCCAGACTATGAATCTAGACCATTAGTCAAGATCACAAGTTTTCTAAATGAATGTGAACATGATTCACTTAAAAATCTGGTGTCTTCTTTTTCTTTACTGATTTTGACATTTTGGTTCAACGGCTCAGAAATAATGAAGCTTGGGCATCCAATCTGCATGTTGGGAAGCTATCCATTTCCCTGTTCCTTGCCATATTAGGGTCACCACAGTGTGCTAAAATTTCATACATAGAAAGTAAATACAAAAATCTACTCAGAATGGACTCCTGCCATTCATAGAGGCCATACAAAGGAGGTAATAATACTGCTGTTCCTACTGCATAGCTGTCCTATAAGATCTGCTAGAATACAAAACCTACTGCACCCTCAGTTCCCTAGGGGTCATCATTCCATCAAGATCAGACCCAGCACTATGAGTAAGCTTTGACAAAGTTTCTACTTGATTGTCCACGTCACATTTTCAAATTCTGTAGGTGAAGAGGTATGCTGTCCAACTCTGCCCTCCAGTAAATCCCACAAGAAGTCACAACCTGTAGAATTTTTATAATGGCTGACTAAATACATCCAATCAAAGATATGAATGAAAAAAGGATAAGGATTAACTAAACCCAGCCTTTGAGTGCTGAACTGACCTTAAAGAGAAGGTAAGACCTGTTGGGGTGGAAAATTATCCCATCAGTACAGGCAGGTTTTCCATCAGTAATACTGCATTTAGCTGTTGCCAGGTACTAATTTGCATGAGGTCATGTTGGGGAAGGAGGGCAAGGGGGTAAAACTCCTCCTTCCCAGCCACATCATGGTAAAGTACCCCGGGATAGTTTAGGTTATGCTCCTATTGAAAGATATCTTTGACCTCCTTTTAAGGATGCTGTAACCTGTGGAAGTAACATGTACAACTCTTCTGCAATCTTTCCTTCCATCAGGCGAACTCGCCATTTAACAAAAGTGCTACGCCATCATTAGAGCTCTGCTCCATAAGAGTTGTACAGGTCTTATATACATATATATATATATTTTTTGCTTTTTATTCCTTCAGGAATATTTTTATCTGTCTACAGTCTTGTAATCTCTTTTCACTTTATCCATCCTGTGCTCTTTAATTTTCTTACTGTCCTCTTATACACCCTTCAGTGTTCAGTGTGTTCCAAGATAACAGAAATGATCTACCTGCTTATAAACTCTTATGAATGACAAAATTTCCAAACCTTAACGTTCAACATTTGAAATAGCACATCCACAAACACATACAATATGTTGCCATTATGGTAATAATACAATCTTTCTATTATAAACTAGTTCAGTGAAGGATACATTATACTTAACTTACATCTCTGCGGGGCCACGACTGAAGACACTTGTATTCATCAGCAGGATATCCTTTAACATGAAGGAAATTGAGCAGCACCTAGGTTTAAAAGAATGCAGCATACCATTATACAAATAAACAGTTCACATACAAGCAGTATTTTCTCCTTTTTGAAAGAGCACACACTGCCATTCTTAGTGATGATCATTTAATCCAAACCTTTTATTTCATTCAACTTCACTGGATATATAAATTATTATTATCAAACTACAGTATGGACATACTGTATATGAATCATGATTTACTGATGACTATGGAGACAACTATCATTTAATTACCATTATAACAATTTCTTTAAAATACATTTGGTCCACAAATACAAACCATTAACTGTAAGATCTGATTCAAATGTTTACTACCCACAACTGTAATCACTTGGAGGTAAAGTACTCTCCCTCATGAACAGGGATCTACCCTGCATCTCTTACCATCTTCCATCAGAATTAAGCTTTGCTCCAAGAGAAAGAATGACCCTCAGAGTAAGACATGGATTTGATCTAATTTGATTTATGAAAGTTTGGTCTGATGACCTGGCATTGGCACAACTGTTCATGAGTAAGGCAAGGGCTTGGAAGTATAAAAAGAAAGGGAAAAACGTATTACAGAAAACCTCCCATATTCGTGGTCGCAATATTCGTTGACACGTATTCACAGATTTCTGTGGAATGCATCTACCCATTATTCATGGAAAATTTGCCCATTCACGGTATTTTTCACTGAGAAATATTCATTAATAACTGTATTTTCATAACATTTTCATGACTAAATGCACTTTTTGTTATAAAACTATTAAAATACTCAGGTATAAGCATTTTAAGAGGTTTTTGTGTTTAAACTATCAAAATAGGCAGTTCTAAGTGTTTTTAGAGGGGTTTTAAGTATTCTGCAATAGAAGTTAGCTATTCAAGGGGGGTTTTATTGTACAGACGCAGAAAATTGCTTACTGTTGCCAAAAATCTGGTTAATGTCATTGCTAGCCAACCGTCGTAAAACCGAAGTACTGTTAACCAATGTCGCCAATAAGTGAGGACTGCCTGTATACTGCACAGTAAACCTCCCGTATTCGTGATCTCATGATTTGTGGACTCACGTATTCACGGTTTCTCTGTGGAACGTATCTACTCATTATTCACGGAAATTTCGCCCATTCGCGATATTTTTCATTGAGAAATATTCACTATATAGTTACTGTATTTTTATCTCAATTTCATGACTAAATGCACTTTTTCTGATAAAACTATTACAATACTCAGGTAATGCTCGAGTTATGATAATTCACCTCATGGTAATTCGATTTTGCAATGGGGTAAGCAATTAATACCGATAGACAATATTACAGTATTTATAAAATATTTTAAAATTTCGTGCGGGGGCAGGTAGCAGCATAATCAGGCAGTGAGAGAGACCAAATTACAATAAACAACTTTTCCTCCGTCTCTTTATCCCAACTTCTAGTTAAAAAAGTAAAAAAGAATGATAAAAGTATTGTTAGTAACGTTATACTCTTGCGTAAATGCATACAGCCATAAACAACCAACCAAGAAACTGTTGTTTTGCTTATAACCGAATTGATAACAACAGCCGTTTACCTGGTATTTCAACCATTTACGGTAATAAACATTTACCATAGCTTATAGCACAAATGACGTTAAGTAGAATAGGACTGATATATTTTTACATTATACTTGTACCCTTATTCGGTATGGATAAAAGATCGTCAAGGAAATATACTGCTAAATTTAAGCTGCAAGTTGTAGCTGAAGCTGAGAAAACAATGTTCAAGCTGCTAATGACTATACTGTAAATTATCGTGCATCGGCAACATGGGTGAAACTTGATCATAATTAAAATTAGAGAGAAAGTATTTTAATCAAAACTACTGGGCATGAAAGAGCACATTACTGTTATTTTTACGCCAATAAACGATAAATACGTAAAGCTTGTGTTATGATGAAATCAAGTGAAAATAGTGAACGGAATCTTTAATTTTTTTTTACACAAAACAAACATCCCCAAACAGCCATCATTATCTATATACTGTATATATATATATATATATATATATATATATATATATATATATATATATATATATATGCTGTTCACCCTCTCTGCATTACTTAGTAAAAATATCATCCGAACAAAAAGACAGAAAGGCGTCTCTGTCGACGCTACGGGCAGGGGTAGGCTGTGTTTTTGAAAAAATAACGGCTTTTAGTCGCTGATAGATTAGCATCAGGGGGGCCTAACCCACAGGGAGGGTTTTACCAAGTCGCCTCTAGTGAAGGTGGTCTTAAGCTTCCTTTTGCTCTGTCCTATGCATTCGGCAATGTCTCTGTCAATTTTTCAGAATGCCTGGGGCTACCTACGAACGTATGGACAAACAGCATTTCCCCTGACCTTACTCACGAAAGCCAGTAGAGAGAGGCTAACCTTCAGACGAAGAGCACATGTCGCGCTCAAGCAAAACTTTGTCCTTTGTTCCTCCCCTGTCTTGTTTACTAGTGAACCAACAATACCCGTGTGTTTTTTCAAGAAGCTGTATTGACAGTGGCAGTGGGCAAACAAACCACGTAAACGGTAGGTCTGAAAATTGACGAATATCTGCTGTCTGCTAGTAATCTTCCACTGTATTTCATTTTTTCCCATTGCTCCACCACTTCGCCACCATCCACCAGAACCTGGTGTAACCATATTTCTTTTATGAAGTCTAGTATATAAATAATTAATATTGCCTAGTGAAATTGCATAAGCTATTCCAGTGCAGTAAGTAGGAATTAGGGAAAGTTAAGTGTAAGTAAATTTCAGGCAACCTTGTCTCGATCCCATTGTTTGGAAGAGAAATAGCCTTCCTAGTACTAAAACTGCATACAATATCTACTAGTACAGACATTCGTTGCGTTATATTTTCTTACGGGAGCAGGGAAAATCGACTGTGTCCGATGCTGGCGAAAGTTCATGTAATGTCCTCGCTATCCCCCACCATTCTTTCTTTGTCGGGACTAAGTGGGAAGTAAAGGGGTTTGATGTAATCCATTTGTTACAGAGTAATCCATTATTCCATATGTAGTTTCTGGCTGGTGACCTAATTCAATTAAGTAGCTGGATAGAGCTAAGAAAGAAAAAAGGCTTACTTTCATCGAAGCATTCTTAGGTTAATCTTAATGTAGCTGTTCATTTCTTCTAAATAGAAATTACTGTAATTAGAATCATTCTCACACGTATGCCCACACCTACTGCCATGAGCATATTATACATAACCCTGAAAGGATAGGAAATATGAAAGGCAACTTTCTTGTTTAAATATATTTCCGATATTTACAATAAAAACCAAATGATATACATATATTTATATATTATATTATATATATATAATATATGAATATATATATCATCTGATTTTTATTGTAAATATCGGAAATAGACTTAAACAAGAAAGTTACCTTTCATATTTCGTATCCTTTCAACTACGTATAGTATGCTCATAGCAGTAGGTCTGGGGTACATGTTAAACATTCTAATTACAGTAGTTTCTATTTATAAGAAATATACAGCTACATTAAGATTAACCCAAGAATGCTTCCATGAAAGTAAGCCTTTTGTCTTAATGTATTTGTCGGCTTTGACTCCCACAGCTTTCCAACGTGTGCGGAATGAAAAGGATGACATGCAAGGAATTAGATTAAAAAAAGACTAAATTGTATTCGTTTGATTTCTTATGACTGCTTTTTGACATGAGGTAGCTAGGTCTGAGTAAATTATGTTAAGCAATAATGAAAAGGATGAAAAAAAGGATAACATGGCCAATAAAAAAGAATACCAGGAATAATCAAATAAAGCAGATTAATATAGATACTGTACTGTCGATTTAAATAGTCACATTACGCATCCGAGAGAGTATACTGCTGAAAACAGACCTACTGTAGGCTAATCAGGTGTCAAATTTAGGCCTACTAAATGTGTCATGTCAATTATTTTATTGATCAAAGGACAAAATTAGTTGAATTACACTTTGCTATTAAAGAATATTGACAGGCTTAATGTATTATTTACTGGATGTAGGTGACGAACGACAACATCCCAGTACTGTACGATATGTTGGGTCAACGTCAAGACTCGAGCAGAAGCAAAGCCAAATTCCAAGTGCTTAGGCTGTCACGATTGAAAAGTAAATAATCTGGCAACTGCATATGGCAATATTTCCATAACGAACAAGAATAAAGAAACTAGGCCAATTCTTCTTTGGCCAACTGTACAGTACAGTTCTGTACTGTACAATTGGCTTGAAATACATCAAGCACATAGACAGAGGAGAGAGAGAGAGAGAGAGAGAAAACAGTAACTGAGGTATCATCTACACTGAAGCCTACAACACACGCACACACACACTCCTCCGAAAAAACTCTCTGATGGTTGGCAATGTTGTGCAGCCTCAGAAAAATGTTGGTAACACTGCTTATACTCAAACAGCCTGAGAATGGCTTTTGGGGGGTAGGGGAGGCATGGAGAAGTTTCCGTGGTGGGGGTGGGTTGGATGGCTGGGTATCAGGGAGAGGAGGGCCAGTTAGGCTCTGTAAAGGAACTCAATCAGAGAAGTTGTTTTGGAAGGTGGGTGGAGCTGGGGAGCAGTTTCCCTGGCTGGGAGTGGGTTACGGTTAGTTCCTAGAGCTTTTGTTTCCTGTTTTTATGTTTACGATAATTCATATTTTATTAAAGGATATGTACAGTACAGAACTGTAGCTTGTAAAGAAATACATCAAGCAGAAAGACACACACACTCCTTCTCTTTTTATTTATATTTCATATTCTCATTTATATTTTCATTGTATTTTCTCATTTCTTATTTTTGCAACCCAAAAGAGAAATGCAATCGTGTGCATAGGATAGGTATGTACACACATACTCATTCTTATTTGCTGGCGTTGGTGAACTTGCTAGAGCTTGTTTTCTTTTGTTTTTATGACTTTTCTGCACATTTTATTAAAGGATATGTACACTAATGCACTATAACAAAGTAAACAAAAATAAAGGAGAAAGAGAGAGAGAGAGAGAGAGAGAGAGAGAGAGAGAGAGAGAGAGAGAGAAATCAGGAGAACACAATTTTAACCTGTGATCCTGTCTGTTCTTATCTCTGAATGTTTGTAATACGAATGTTCGTAAGTAGGATGGTGATTATTGTGTTCTGATATCTTAGATTTTGACTTTACTACTGCATTAACAAGGTGGGTGATGCAGGTACTTATTTAGGTGTGTTCTGACTCATGTCGAAAATCAGGTTACGACTCGTCATTAGGAACATATCTCCATCGTAATCCAAGGATTGCCTGTACAGTTCCGTACTGTATTTACCGTACATTTCCGTGTATAAGACAACCTTTAAATAAAAAATTTACCCGTAAAAATTGGGGGTTGCCTTCTACTACCATTCCAAAAATCAAACCTTGAATTCTAAGTGATATTTATCGGTAGGCTAGCCTTGGCCTCAGTGCGATAACCACCAACATGCATGAAAAGATTCACATTATGAAATAAAGTGATAATAAAAGGTAATAAAACCATTTTTACCTTATATATTATTAGCATATCTTCATAATAAATAGCCTATTCAATTCCATATCAATGAAATCAACTTTTATCTATGCGAGATCAGCCAGCTGACAAAATGTAAATATTGAGTTATGGTTGTGCTCATAGCAAACCTTATCTTTCGGTAATGTAGTGTAATTACGGTAGTAATAACATTTAGGACAACATAATATTCATTTTTTATTAAAAATTCAGGCCGTTTGTAACTGTTTAGAACAATTCAGTCATACAAACGATAATTATGTACGATAATTATCATACTTTATCATACTGTTGTTAGGGGTTGCTTATGATTGGCGATGAAATGTAAACAAAACAATGGTTTTCCTTTTAGGTGACATGTGTAGGAAAAACATGATACAGAACTGACTCTGTCATTTCGTTTACTGTATATACTCGTTAACGTGTGATATCGCACATCGTGTGACCCCAAAATTTTCACCCATAAAAAATCATTTTATAATGTATCGTGTATCATGCGAGTTCCTTTTTTTGAGAGACCAGATTACTATGGACTAATCTCTTTTACTCCATCTCTTTATCCCACCGTCTAGTTAAATAAGTTAAAGTAAAAGCGAATGATAAAAGTATCGTTAGCTACGTTATACTCGTTGAGTAAACGAGTACAGCCATAAACAACCGACCAAGAAACAAATGTTTTGCTATGAACACAGTCTAGGCCGTGGCTATGAACAACCGAATCGGATAACAACAGCTGTTTTGCTTGCATTTCAACCATCGTACGATAGTAAACAATTACTGTAGTTATGTTACAAATGACGTTAAGTAGAACAGGACTGATTCATATTTTAAACTATACCCTTATTTGCTTTGGAGAAAATATTGCAAGGAAATATACTGCTAAATTTAAGCTGCAAGTTGTAGCTGAAGCTAAGAAAACAAACAATGTTCAAGCACTAATGACTATAAATTATCGTGCATCAGCAACATGAATGAAACTCGTAAACTTAGATATGCTACCAAACTCGACCATAAACAATATTGGAGAGAAAAGTATTCTAATCAAAACTACTGTTCATGAAAGAACACATTTTACTGTTGTTTTAAAGTATGGCAAATGGGACAAAACCTTCCCCCATGGTTATCTTTAAAGGGAAATTGAACTGATGCCGAAACAAAAATTCCCGGAAGGTATCGTTGTCCACGTTCACTAAACAATGCAAATGGCACATGATCGCTATGTTTGTATTTTATGATACAATTAGTACTGTAATATGCAAACACATACAATATTACTGGATACAGAGTAAAGCATAACTTGTTAAAAGATCCATGGAATAGATGTATATTCATTACGTTTGTATTTATAATACGATACTAATGTGTGAATATTACATATGCTAATTTTATATTTCATGTATGATCCAACCCCTTAACATTAGCTTCAAAATTAGGTCTTCAAAAGTCGCATGATGCACGCGAGTATATATGGTATTTTGAACTTCTAAGGATACATTTAGTAAAACAGTATTTGTGATAACATCATCTTTACATAACCAATATTTCATAAGATACCTGTTATTTGCAAATGCTAGCCTATACACAGCTGGTTTTGAAATTTAGCAGTTGTCTTATACTACAGATACGAGATAAATTCAGGAAAATTTGTCATAATTTTTTACCTTGTCTTATCTAAAGGCCGTCTTATACACAAAAATATATGGTATTCTTTAATAAAATGTGGAAAAATCATAAATATAAAACAAAAACATAACAAGCTCTACCAAGCCAGAGATTATCTAGCATTCTTCACCCAGCCAACACTACATCCCCACACCCCATAGCCAGGGAAACTATTCCCCAGTTCCACGACCCCCCTTCCCAAGCAACCCTTTCTTTCAGTGAGTTCCTTTATACAGCCTTATTTCCCCTCCTCTCCATGGCACCCAACCATCCAGTCCCCCCCCCCCCCAACCCCAAAAACCTTGGAAATTCTCAGGCCTCCCCACTCCAAAACCCTTTCTCAGTCTCGTTCGAGTATGAACAAAAAAAAAAACCCTTTCTCAGTCTCGTTACAGTGTGAACAATGTTACCAACATCTTCCTGAGGCTGAGCAGCACTGCCAACCATCAGTGGTTGTGAATAATGTTGAGTTCCAGACAAGGAAGAACTGGATAATCGAAGTATTATACTGTACTTAATATTTTTGGATAACTAAAAGCATATCTTGTTAAAAAGGATACGCCAATAATGAAAATTAGGCAGAGAGATTATCTAGATTTTAATATAATATCCACCTACATTTTGTGGAATATTTAGAAATCTAGAATACCTAAAAGTGTTCTCTTATAAAAAATGATGCTCTGGTGATAAAAGATGTTACCTATATTTTAACATCCATTCACCCATATTTTTTGGGTCTAGTTAAAAATACAGTGTTTAAAAACACCAATCTTAAATATGTATTCATTAACAGTTAAATTCACAACAACAGATGTAACAAAAAACACTGCACAAACCTGAAGACTGGTATTGGCTAAAAAGTTGCGTGTAAATGTATCCCCGCCAGGAATTCGAAATCTTAGGGTAGAAACTGGTTCTGTGCAATCAGGACTTGGTTCATCGGGGATATCAGTTTCTAGAGATGCTCTCACAGCCTGCAATATACATAATTAAGCAACATATGCAATCTATCAACCTATATAAACTTTGGCTTCTCTATAAAGAATACACACAACATAGAACTCTGGGCTGTTGATTCTCAGCTTCCGTAAGAATTATGTTAAAAGGCATATACTTCCTTACAGTTTTACTCCTGAATGTCATAAGAACAGAAAATTATTCCCAAAAACAGCTTGAAGACCTTAATGTTATTTCCCATTTTTGTGGTTTTCACAATATTTTCATACCTGTTTTATAGGTATTAATTGTTCTTAAGATGTCCTCAATGATAAAAATATGAAAGTTCATCTATTACATAAATACAAATGCCTCCAAGTCTCCTTTGTGTTTCATCTTTACACTTTCATTATAGATTTTCTTAAAAAACTGTAACATGCCTCACCCCTTGACAAGCAGATCCAGAGCGCATGATTTAATGTGCTGAAGCATCTTAACACACTACACTTAACAAATTTAATGAGGCGGTACAAAGCGGATAACTTTATCAAGGCATTTAATGCAACAGAAATATGAAATGAATTCCATACCAACAATAATACCACAAAAAAAAATGTGCAACCATTATCTCATGGCCTTGTTTGCCTACCAATCATAAATTAAAATACTACAGTATAACCTACTCATACATAATTAAGTCACATTACCTATTTTATGGTTAAATTTCAGTCTTTTTAGAACAATATTCCTGTAAACTTAAAATGATTCAGGATACCTATGAAATGCTTCCTTTAAAGTTCAAGAAAATATATGCAAAACTTCTTATATACACCTAACAATCAAAAGAGCAGTTACTCAAATGATGATTACCAATGTTGTGCTTTACTGGAACAAATCTTGGCAAAAGAACAACCTCATATGCTTGGATACAGCCCACACATAGCTCTTGACTGTTAACTAACACAGTCTCTGGATCAAGTGCTGCCTATCTTGTCTGTACAAGTAAGCGACCATCATTAAGTTGGTCATTACATCTACTTTCTTCCTACACAGGATGGCCTAAGTAAGTTGAATGTTCCACCACATTCAGTGATGTCAAAGATCCAATCACTTGACTATTCAGTGGGTGGCATCGAACCTTGATCTGACAGAGTAATAAACATAATACCTCTGGCCAATGACTTGACATCAAAAACTGTACTTGGAGCACCCACATCTTGAAGCAGCTATGTGGAACTAGTTTCTTTAGCAAAAAAAAGAAAAAGGTGTTGATAAAGGATAATTACGGGAACTGGAATATGATTAAACTTCTGGCTCAGGAGTGTGACCTCCTCATCTTGCCTTCTACTGGGTGAAATATTACTGTATCCATGTACATATCTTATGAAAAGCAGAAGATCCAACATCTTGCAGTTTACATGAAGTAGGACCTAACATGCTTGACTGCCGTCACTGCCATTATTAGTCAGTTACCTATGCTGCCACTGGTGCCAAGGTTTGGATACAGCCATGCTTAAGTGATGCTACATGACAGCACAGGTGGTCATCAAAATTCACTAACTGGCAACCAAACATGTTGCATATTTACCTTTCATTTGAATGCAAAAACACATTTGATAAAAATAAGGCCACAGTATGTGTCTAAGAGTGAAATCTGTCATATATATCTAAACCATATGCAGATATTACGTGTAACCAAATTTTGGAAATGTAGTGATGCAACATTTCCTAAATTTCATTCACCCAGCACCAATGTGTTTGGAAAAAAAAGTCATCAAACCTCGGTTCTAATGTTAAAATAGTAAATAAAATAAATGTTCATAACTCTGATATTTCTTGCATTGCAACCATAAAATTTTAAATAGTCCTACTGTATTCAATTATTTTTACATGTTGAAAAAAGATATATATAAAATTATACTGTATTATTGTAGCAAAAATACATTCATTGATATCATGAACCAGCACGAACATACATCTATAAAAAGAAGAGACAATGAAATGATCCTGAAACTATGTATTTTATATTTGTTATAGGAATATTTGGATTTTCATGAAAAAATAAATTTATTTGTTACATTTCTTAACCACTTCAAAAATACTGGTTTATCAGCAAATATCTACCTATGCCCTACACAAAGTTAAGGTATTTCCTTGAAGCTCGATGGATATGGATGTATTTGGTGTTCCCTTGATTATCCATAATAATATACGTGAGGCCCATGTGATATTAGAAATTTGTAAATATGTTAAATAAATAATCTACACATGTAAAAATGCCAACTACATAACCTTTTTCTTCCTCTTGTTTTGTTGTTACTACAATTACTGTAGTGTATGCTTATAAGCACCACAAAATACACTGTACAGTACTGTACACAAAATAAAAACCAAACCGCACTGTATACTGTAAACAGAATTTAAGAATTTAGCATTGAGATTCTATCTCTCTCTTATCTGTGAGCAATGCTGAAACTGCTTACATGGGACAGATATGAAAAATTTTTTCATAAAGAATAACCCAGAGAGAGAAAGAGAAAGGCAAATGCACACACGTGTGTGTGTGTGTGTGTGTTTGAAACCTTTGATAAAAAGATAATGCACTAAAGTATATTCACTGATTAACACAATTATGTTCAATTAAGGGATATCTACTTTATCACGTATATTGAGTTCATATTTGAAATATGAGCACCTTACAGAAACCAGGTGGCACATGCTGAGTTCTGCAACATATGTAAATCAACCCATGACTCTTATGGATCTATAATACCTACTTCCCAAATCACATTCTAATTTATCAGCTGTGACTGAAAGAAAAGTTCTGTCATCTACGTCTTTCATATTTTGCTTGGTATTATTGAAGAACCACAAGCTAAATTCCCAAGATTTTGGGAAAAATCCCAAGCTTACCTTACCTTACCTTACAGTTCGTTCGGGTTGCCCCAGGTCCCTCAGTGTGAGGCACCTTTGATGTCTACCAGAGAATTGCTAACGCATCTTCCGGTATATTTTGCATCTTCCAGTCTTGGATGGTCTGGGATGCATCTTAGATATTTGTCGAGCTTATTCTTAAACACATCTACGCTCATTCCTGTTATGTTCCTCAGATGAGCTGGTAGCGCATTGAATAGGCTGCATTATTGATGCTGGTGTGTGGTGGATTAATGTCCTGTGTGCTTTCCTTAGTGTTCCTGGTATAGTTTTTGGCACTATTAATCTACCTCTGCTTGCTCTTTTTGATATTTTAGCTCCATGATGTTTTCAGTAATTCCTTCTATCTGTTTCCATGCTTGGATTACCATGTAGCGTTCTCTTCTCCTTTCAAGACTATATAAATTTAAAATTGTAGTCTTTCCCAGTAGTCAAGGTCCTTAACTTCTTCTATTCTAGCTGTAAATGACCTTTTACACTCTCTATTTGTGCAATATCCTTTTGGTAGTGTGGGTACCATATTATATTGCAATATTCAAGTGGACTACGTCGTACGTTTTATAAAGCATAATCGTGTGTTCAGCTTTTCTTGTTTTGAAGTGCGGAACAACATTCCCATTTTTGCTTTGCATTTTGCCAATAGAATTGCTATTTGATCATTGCATAATATATTCTATTCAACATCACACCAAGGTCTTTAACTGCTTCCTTGTTTGTGATTGTTTCATTATTAGGTCCTTTATATGCATATAGCATTCCTACTTTATCACCATAGTTCATTGATTCAAATTTATCAGAGTTAAATACCATCCTATTTATCTCTGCCCATTTATATATTTTGTTTAGGTCTCTTTGCAGCGAGTTCCTATCTTCATCACAAGCAATTTCTATACTTATTCTTGTGTCATCATGAAACTTCTTACTACTGAGTCCTTAACATTACTGTCTATGTCTGCAATCATAATCACAAACAGCAATGCAGCTAACACACGTACCTTGTGGTACACGGATATTACCGTAGCTTCATCCGATTTCTCATCGTTTGCAATCACTATCTGTTTTCTGTTTTGCAAAAATTCTTTTATCCATCTTCCTACTTTGTCAACAATGTTATGTTTTCTAATTTTTTTGCTAATATATTATGAGTCTACCTTGTCAAAAGCTTTTTGCAAAGTCTAGGTAAACCACATCTGTATCTTTTTCATTTATCATATTTTTATATATGCTTTCATGGTGGACTAACAGTTGGGTTTGTGTACTTTTTCCAGGTACAAAACCATGTTGTCCTATATTGAACAATCTATTCTTCACTAAATGTTTCATTATATTTTTTTTCATTACCCTTTCATAAACTTTCATAATATGAGATGTCAGACTCACAGGCCTATAATTACTTGCCTCTAGTCTTGAACCACTTTTGAAAGTAGGAGTAATATATGCTAATTTATGCTCATCATAAATCTTGCCTGTATCTATACTTTGTCTTAATAATATTGCTAGCGGCTGCGATTGAGCTAACCACTTTCTTTAACAATATGGCAGGTACGCCATCTGGTCCTGCTGCTGATCCATTTTAATTTCATTAATAGCCTGCACAATATCGGCTTCTGTAATATCTATATCCGATAAGCATTCAATATTTTCATCTCTTATTTCTGTATCATTATCTTCATTGTCAATTCCTTTTTTCATTTGTTGTCAATTCCTTTTTTTCATTCGTTAATCGCCCTTCAATTCTTAGAGGGCCTATTTCTACTCTTATTTTATTCATCTTTTTGCATATGAACAAAAAATTTTAGGGTTTTGCTTGATATTTTGTAGGGTCTTTTCTTCTAGGTTCCATTTTTCATTTTCTTTTGATTGTATAATCTTCTATTCTGCATTTTCTATCTTACTTTTTAGTTCCATCACTTTCCATGCATTCTTTTCTTTTGCAAGACCTTTTTCCACTTTCTAATTTTCTGGAACAAGATCCTTCTGTCTCTTGGAATTCATGACTGATGTTTACTTTTCCTTGGTATATATTTTTCCACTATTTCCTCTAATATTTTATATAATATATCGGTATTTACTTGTATATTATCACTTACAAATATGTTTTCCCATTCTTTGTTTAATTCTTCATTTATTTTTGACCAATTTATATTCTTACTATAGAAATTGTATTTTCCATATCCTTCCCATTTTTTTCTCTCTCGTTTTTCTCTTTTTTCATGTGTTTTGGAACAGACTGTTAGTTCTATGACATTATGGTCCGAAAATATAAGTGTTATATACTATTATTTCTTTAACATAGTTCATCTCATTCACAAATACTAGGTCCAAAATATTATCCTTTCTTGTTGGCAGGTGATTTATTTGCTGAATGTTATGTTCTAGTAGCATATCTAATAGCTTTTCAAATTGCCTCTTATCTTCTACGCTACTATTGCTCTCTTTTTATATGTATAAATACAACCACATTCTCTATTCCGTTCTTTCCATTCTACAAAAGGAAAGTTAAAGTCTCGGATAGGAGTATAGTCCAATCCTTGTGATTTCTACATATTTCATCCAATTTATCAATTATTATGTCAAACTCTTTAGTATTAGGGGTCTGTATATTACAATGTTCACTAATTTTTCAGATTCAAATTCTACTGCTATTAATTCACATTCTGTGTTACTATATTTCTCACAGATTTTTTCCTTGATTGGCATCTCTCCCATATATTGTGGTTCCCTCTTGATTTCTATTTTTCTATCTGATCTATAAGTTTGGAAACCCTTTATCTGGTCATCATTACCAGAGAGAGAGAGAGAGAGAGAGAGAGAGAGAGAGACTATAAAAAGCCTGCTACAGACAAGTCCATGAGGTGCCATTCACTCCAGCTATTGCATCAGGCCTCTGACTGGGCACAGAACCAACTCGTCCTAGGAAGTCTTTCCATGAGGGGATGGAGAACTTTTGAATATCAAGGTCTGGCACTGCAGGGTTCTGGATCTTGGCCACAAAGTCAGGACATATTTCAGGTGAGCTATTGGATTGTTTCCAACAGTGAATTAAGAGGGAACCTCCTGCTTGATGGTACTTGTCGCTGAACCCCTGAATCAGATGGTTGGGGGCTACATGGCACTGTCTTGGGATGTCTATTAGAAGGTGAAGAAGGTCTCTATACAATTCAGCCTATGACCAAAAAAGTGCCACCAACAACATCCTGAGACTCTCGGGGACAAAGAACCTGTTGACTACCTACTTCACCTGACTGAACGGAAAGAAGGAATATGTTCAGAAGGAATATACATCCGTGTTTTTCCACAGGTGTTGGAAGCCATCCTGTAGGCCACTCTCTGGTTGGGGACCGGAGAGCAGTACAGCAGGAGCTTGGTGTTCCTCGCTGTGGTGAACAGGTCCATCATCGGTCCCTGTCACCAATCGAACAAGGAGCCCACCACCCTTTCATGTAGGGACCACTGTCCTGCTGAGCGAATCGGCAATGATGTTTTTCTTGTCCAGGATTGTTAAGTATACCTTAGTTTAACCAGACCACTGAGCTGATTAACAGCTCTCCTAGGGCTGGCCCGAAGGATTAGATTTATTTTACGTGGCTAAGAACCAATTGGTTACCTAACAACGGGACCTACAGCTTATGGTGGAATCTGAACCACATTATACCAAGAAATGAATTTCTATCACCAAAAATAAATTCCTCTAATTCTTCATTGGCCGACCGGAGATGCAAACTCAGGCCTAGCAGAGTGCTAGCTGACAACTCTACCGACTCAACCAACGAGGAACTTTGTCCAGGATTGTACCTGGCAATTAGATCAAGACCCTGAACCTCTGACCATCATGAATCTCTACTGCCAGGTCATTCAGCTCTGGGGAGATGGTGTCACCTTGCTTGTTTATATAGGTAACCACCATAGTGTTGCTGCACATGGCAATCACCCACTTCCCCACTACGTTCTCCTGGAAGTGTAGGAGAGCCAGCTAGCCTGGTTGCAACTCCAACAGGTTATGCTCCTCCCTCTCTGTGGCTCCCCACCTCCCTGAAACATGCTCTCTGAGGGGGGGGGGGCAATGACATCTAACCTGGAGCCTCCCCTCATTCTGGTCCTGTTTCTACGGCAATTGTGAGAGGGCTGGGAGCTGCAAAAGGGCTGGCTACCATCTGAAGCCTTGCTCTGTGGTCCGGCATGGCCGTGATGTTGGAACTGCCTGGCCACTGGAGGATAGGGTTCTGTGTTGTAAGGGGAGCCTCCCTGATGGAGGCTCCTCAAGGCAGTGATGTAGGTTTCAGGGACATGGCCTATGAGAACTGGGAGACCCATGAGTCTTACCTCAATGTTTATGGCTTGGCAAATTAAGTCCAGAGGGAAGTAGAACAGAGTGCGGGAGGTGGCTGTTTTGGAAGCTGAGCCAGCTCTCCAAATAAATGCTCTTCTGGAAGACTGAGATGAAGATTTCTCACCTCTTGAGGATAACGTTGTCCCACTGATGGCCCACCTGCATTACTGTGCACGAGAGGGCCCTTCCTGACAGCCCCACGAACTTCCTAACCACGGACTAATTCTCTGGAGGGACAACTCCTTTCAGCTCCCTGATCAATACCCTCTGACATCTGTCCAGCCAGGGGAGAGATCTTAAGGCTTTCCCTAACATTAACTCAAACATTCCCACTTCAGTGCTGCTGAGACAAATGGTCTGCTGCTTGAATTGTTTGGACAGGGTGTGATAAAAATTTGAAGCAAATCCCTTCAACAATACGGCAGCAATACTCACCTACTTTACAAAGGGGACTTTTGTTATCGGTGCATCCCTTTAAGCGAGATTCAAGTCCCATCTCCCCCAAACCAACCCCCAGTAACAATGGCACCTGTATTTAAAGGTTAACACATATGACAGGATCCCTTCAGTATGTTGGAGTGTGGTCTTTCATTTTCTGGATCTACCACACTGATGTGGGGTGGTAAAGTTTGCATGGAATAAGACTATTTATGATTTACAGGTTTGCAGAAAAAAAAGAGTTACTGTAAAAACTTGGTTTTACCAAAACTCATAGCAGACTGCTGAAAAATATGATAAAGTCCACAAATAACTTCATAACCTTAGCTCTTCACTGAAAAGATGGTAATTACAAAAGATGGATAACATTGAGAATATGAACCTTTTACTATAGTGTCCTAATTACAAATTCTTTAAAAAGTATTTAATGATAACATATTTTATGCATCATTACACAAGTAAAACTGAACATACCTCTTTGAATGCTTCTTCTTGTTGTTTCAGAGACTCTACTCTTTCCCTTTCCTGCTTTTCTTCCATTTCTGCCTGCTTTTTGGCTGCTGCCTATTAATACAAAATAAAATCAATGTCTGTCATGAGCAATATTGCTTTTTACATTCCCCACTCCAATCCCCTTTCTTCTAGGCTGCATTTGGTTTATAATATACAGTGCACATTATATTCTTTGATACTAGCTGAAATGACACAACCAATGACCCTTAAAACTTTTATTCCCTCAACCTGTATTTGTGTTTTAATTTCAAATATGGCATTTGTGTTTGCTTTTGTATCATTACTATATACCTAAAGCTACACTCCTTGTAATTCAGGTACATAAAAATTCTTACAAATATGTTCTAGTTTATCTTTCTTGGCAATGAACGAACTTAGGATTTTGGAAAAAAGTACAGCAATTTCCAACATATAAGATGCAACTATAATTAGGCAGGATGTATTTAGGGAAAATTAAAAGAAAAATAAACAAGGGTTTATTGACATTACTGTTTGCCAGTCAAAATTCACACAGCGAGGATGATGATGATGCCATGTTCCATCTGTTTAAGGTTAGTGCTAAACCAACAAGGGCCTCTCATATCTATAGAATCAAGACAATAGTCTAGCAGATTTTAACATTTAATTGATGGTTCATCCATATTTAGATGTAAAGAACAAAATGTTATGGTAGCTAAATACGTCACAAAGTGTTTGGATACAAATACTGTATATTTTCTTGTATCATCCAATTTCATGCGTTGTGTGACTCTCAAAATTTTATTCTAAGAACATGATTTCATCAGATATCTAATAAAGCGTGCAAGTTGCAATATCAGTAGATGACATTAAGTATGGTTAATGTGTGTTTCATGTTCAGCAGATCGTACAAGGTGAAGCTTACAATGCTGAACTTCTTGCTTTTCTAATAATTTATTACAGCAAGTACTGATGTTAGTTATCATAACTATCACAATTTAAGAATTTTGTTACAGTGGTCAACTTGTTTAAAAACTTGCTAATTTTAAATGGTGACTTCTGTAAGTAAAAAATAAAATAAGATAAATTTTTATCACCCTTCCCACAAAGGAGATGGTCTTAAAAAAGTATATCACTATATTTATGCTGCAGGTCATAGCTGTGGATGAAGAAACAAGAAACTGACAGACTACAAAAAGTTCTGGAATAAGTGAAAGCATCGTGTATCTTATATGGTGGGAAATACGGTACTCTTATAAGATTATAGGCTGTTATATAACTACATTTTTAAAAAGTTGGCTTTAAAAATTTATATTTTCATTTAGGAATAACAAACAGGACTTATTACATATAGCACATAAGGGCAGTCATCTTATATTTATTATGACTCATTAGTTCCTACTGACATCATGTCATTAGGAATTCAACGGCTACATGTCGATCCAAACTATAACTCATTTCACCTTTGCTCTATCAGCAGCCAGGGATTCCATGTACGCTGCATCTTGTTCTGCTTTTACTGCCTCTCGTGCTTCTCTAGCTTCTTCCTCTTGAACTTCAGTGGCTCTCTGTTCTTCAAACATTTCCATAGCATGCAGCAGTGATGTCATGACTTCATCTAGTACTCCATTCCTGTAAAATTTAAATCCTCACTGGATTACAGTAAGAAAGAAAAAGTTCTACGGACACTCACTTCATATAAAATTGTTGTTCAGCAGTACTTAACTAATATAATTAAATGTAGGATTAATAAGAAATTATCAATTATACTAACATATAATACTTCCATTTCACTCTCTGGATATTAAACTGATTACACTGTTGTTAATTATGATACAAACACTTATTTACAAACATATTCTCAAAGTAAACACAATTCCATACCAACCATGAATAACAGATAAAACTTCTATCATCCCTCTTGTGCGCGTTATGACCAACAGAGCAGGAAGTTTATCAACACTAAAACTTCTAACTGTTGATGCAGCCATTGCGCCAAAATGTGTTGACACAAGATTTAATAACCTGCAACAAAGTAATTATCTAATTAAACAAAAATACATGATAATAATGCTCATACAAAAAACCAGCCTTCTCGGTGTGAAACAGACCCAACTACACCAACCTGAAAAATTACAAGAAGTCCCACTCCTCATAACCACTTCACAATTCACTCTCAGCCAACTAATGCTTCTCTTCTGTGCCAACCCCCATCTGAAGAACGAGGGAAGGGGAGGATGGCAAGACAGACTACGACTTGCTTTACTACAAAAATTGTTTGTTATTCAAAATCCATTAATCATAATCAGTCTGCAATTTAGGAAGGAGGGCAATGCAATGTAGGTCATCAAAATTCTGAATGCACTTAGCTAGTACAATCAAAAGCCATTACATAATTATAATCAGTCTGCAATTTAGAAAGGAAGGCAATGCAATGTAGGTCATCCAAAATTCTTAATGCAATTGGCTACAATCAAAATCCATTACATAATCAGTCTGCAATTTATGAAGGAGGGCAATGCAGTGTAGGTCATCCAAATTCTGAATGCACTTGGCTACAATCAAAATCCATTACATAATCATAATCAGTCTGCAATTTAGGAAGGAGGGCAATGCAATGTATGTCATCCAAAATTCTGAATGCACTTGGCTACTAAATGCACTCATCACATGCACTCTGTCTGATGGTCCTGTTTCTCTGCAGCCTATAATGTTATATTTACTAGGTTAGAATTTTATCATTTATTTTCTTTCAGTTACAGGTATGTCTCTTTCTTCTGCAGTTTCCAGGAGTGTGCTGAAACATATTTTGGCATGATGATGGATCATAATAAAAATAACAATAGTTATAATAATAATATTCATAATGCTGTTTAACCCTTTCATTGAGGTGGATGACTATAGTTGTTAAAGAGTATGCACTATCTATATAGCTGTAAAGACAGCTTTTCTGCACTACATAAAAAAATATATATACATATAATTCTTCCTGTACAGCCAACATATTGCTGTCAACTGTTGACGATTTTATGAACTTTGCACTAAAAATGAGCGACTGAAAACTTACCAGTTTTTTCCAAAGAATTCTGCATGTTTTCATCATTTTCATTTTATGATGGCAAGATGTTTTCTTTGCCATCTAAACCAAATTTTTTTAGGATTATTGTAATTCTCAACTGGAGTTTTGTTGCCAAGGGGAAGGTGTGTTTACCCTGTTAACAACACTTGTAGTTTTTGATGAAATGTGAATTCAATGTTTTGATACGTAATCAAGATTTAATACCAAAATACTGTATATATGTTTCATAAAGAAAACAACAATTACTTCCAAGTTAACATTATTCTTAGCAAGTGAGTTTCAATTATGAGAGCAAGTGTTTGTTTATGTTCATCAGCTGATCACTGGCTGGCCTTTAAACTTTCATATTATGAAATTATGTAATTACCATATATAACTTATGTTTTTTTATGTCAAGATGTTTTCTTTGCCATATAAAACCAAATCTTTTGTAGGGTTAACATAATTCTCAACAATGTAGCTTTCTCGCTGAAGGGAAAGGCTTGTTTGCATTTGTTAGCCGTATTAAAGCCTAGCCTACCTTGTACAACAGTTTTTTTTATGATATGTAAAGTTAATTTTTTTATATATAATTACCATCTATTATCACAGTATATAAGTTTAATTAACCTGCCATGGTGACGCAGTGGTAAGGTTCTCACCTACTAGTCGAGAGGACCGAGGTTCAAATCCTGCCACTTACTGGTAGCTCGTAAGGCACCACTGCATAAACCCACTGGTCCACGAAGAAAACCTGTTTATGGTAGCAATACCTCAGAAGTACCATAGCTTCAGAGGGGCCCCTCAATTTCCACTAGGGGACTAATGGGGCTTGGGCTTACCAAACCAACAGCTGATTTACAGTGCAGCTGAAACTCTTCATTTATGGTATTTCTTTTTTCAAAATGTAAGTTTTATGGATTCTGTATACCTTGTTATAAGTTGGACTTTTGACAACCTATACAGTACAGTGATAAGTTGTGGGTATTATTAGTATACAGCAATCCCTCAATTATCCAGATCTTCCTTATCCAGAATTCAACATTATCTGACACACCAAGACCAGGGACCAAGGACCAAAGATATTTTTAAAACTTTTTAAAAACCACTCTTCAATGGTTGGCAATGCTGTGCAGCCTCAAGAAAATGTTAGTAACAATGCTTAAACTCATCAGGAGACAGAAATGGTTTGAGAGGTGGGGAAGGCCTGGTAAAGTCTCCAAGGTGGGGGGGGGGGGTTGTAGGATGGCTGGGCATCATGGGAAAGGAGGGGCAGTAAGGCTGTGTAGAGAAACTCACTCAGAGAAAGGGTTGTTTTAGAAAGTGGCTGAAGCTGAGGAGCAGTTTCCCTGGTTGGGAGGGGGTGGGAATGTAGTGTCGGATAGGTGAGAGGGCTAGGTAGATGTCTGACTTGATGGAGCTGTTTTGTTTTGTGTTTTTACATTTATGATTTTCCACATTTTACTAAAGGATATTTACAGTACTTTACTGTACTGTAACTTGTAATGAAATACATTAACCACAGAACAAAAAAATAGAAGAAAGAGATATGGTATTGAAAGAGAGAGAGAAGTAACACTCACACTAAAGCCTATAACATGCACCTCCTTTTTTTTTTTATTTTACTCTATTCTCATTTTTATTTTTACAACTCATAAGACAAACGCCATCATGTGCATATGGTGTGTACGTACACACACACTCCTTTGCTTTCAATGGTGCACCAAGACTTAAGTTACAAATAGCACAACATAGTGCCAATATCTACGAATCTAAATTTTAAATATTTTTATGATGAAATATCAACAGTGATAAAATATTCTCTTGTTTACTGTTGTGATATATGGTATGTAGTACTGTAATCATACTTAAGAGTCTACTAAACTTGTAATGAAATACAGTACAATAAGTCAAGGAAAAAAAATGGCAACGTGACATTGCACTAATCTATGTAGAGACTGGCATCAATTCTCATGAGAGGACACTTGTAGATGTAAACACACACACACACACACACAGGCATGCCTTCCATTACTTCTTTTGAATGAACACCATATTCTTGGGAAGCTTGGACTCCAAAGTCAATGGCCCCAGTGGACTTGTTCTATATGAATAGGGTTCATCTTCTGAATAATAATAATAATAATAATAATAATAATAATAATAAGCTCTGTGGCAGAGTGGTTTAGCTCATCGATGGACTGGTTAAACAACATTGGTCAGTCGTTGGATGGGTGACCACTCTCCTTGGCGTTGATTCCTTGGGAAAGAATCTTTACATAATTTCCTCAGTCTATTCAGCTGTAAATGAGCACCTATTCACGATGGGGCAGGATTCAGCTATGGGTTAAATAGCAAAACTCAGCAATGATGGAAAGAAATGAAAGAATAAACGACAACAAAGTAAATGGAACCTCTGGCAACGGCCGGTCAGGTACTTGGAGGTTGTCATCCAGCAACTAACTACCACAATGACAGTAACACGTAACCAGAGACTGGAGCTACAGAGGCAAACCAGAAGAAGAAATGGACAAGAGAAGAAAATAAGGAAATATGGAGATGATACATCAGAAGCAACCCTACAGAAAGAGGATACAGGAGAAGACTGGTCAACATCTGGAATGAGAGAAATATCACCCCTGAAACAGAACAGAGGCTGGCAGACCAAGTAAGGAACATAAAGAAAAATAACTGGGTCTCCACAACAGAAAAAGAAATAACACCCAGCAACGAAGGACAAGACAACAAACTAAGAGATTTTAACACAAAGTATGATAGTTTACCTTTGTATACCTGTTTTACATTTATGTACAATAATATAAATAACAATTCCAGTAATAATTCATTTCTTTCTGCAAAGAAAAAATAATTCTCCTAATTCTATTGGTAGTAAGCTTAATCAGCTGATTTTGAGAATGTAAGCATTAGCCTAGTCCATGTAAATGCATTCGGTAGATTTATTTTTTTTTTTACATATTTTGATGATGACATAACATGACAATAATATGTACAGTATAAATATTCAGTTAAGTAAAATATCAGTTTCATTACCTTTACCTTAAATACAGCTGTAACAGCCTGTTTGACTTATGCAAATACCTACCGTAGGCCAACAGCTCACACAAAAATTTTCTATCTTGTGTATGGTAATACAATATGGGAACAACTGATAAGAAGGTTGCTCTATAAAAAATACATCTAATGGTGATAAAACTATGGTGGGCTGTGATAATTCCCTTTCGCATGAAGTTTTCAGTTTAAAAGTGTGATGGTTTTTTTTTATAAGCATACTGATTGTTTCAAGTTATGCAGTACTGACAAGGTTAGGGAAGGGAGGGTAGCAAGCTACTCTTAACCACCCTAGATTTTTTACTTGCCCTTATCTGATGGGCCCTTGGCCCTATTAATCTGGATAATCAAAAGATGTACAGTCATTCCCCAAACTTAAGCAAGTTAGGTTCCAGATGCCCTTACGCAAGGCGAACTTCTGCGTAAGTTTGGCATGGTCCTTAAAAATGCTAATAAATGCTTTTTTCTAGAATTTAAACACTAAATAAGACCCTAATCATGCTTCCAAAGTATTAAACTAACTTTTAAATGAAAGTAAAGTTTGTAATTTCATTTAAAAGTTAGCTTAAAACATTACCCTTAAAAAAAGAAATAATGGTTGACATAAAAATATGTATGTGAAGATTAGTTTACTATATTCTCTCTCTCCCCATTCCATCGATCCATTTTTAGAAGTCTTCTCAACCTCATTTTTAAAAACTTCTTTATTCTGTCTCTTTCTCTTTGTTCTAAAGTGCTCTATGTCTTTATGTTCTAGAATGGCGCATTTGCAGTTTGTACACGGTACAGGTAAAATCAGATCAATTTAAAATTATCTATTGTACAGGTAAAGACATACAAAGAAACAGTAATAAGTAGGTTGCCATAACTATGAGAGAGAGAGAGAGAGAGAGAGAGAGAGAGAGAGAGAGAGAGAGAGAGAGAGAGAGAGAGAGAGAGAGAATTATGTAAGATACCTCTGACCCACTAACCAGCAATCCCAACACTCCCCCTTCTTGTCATGTTAGATTGACACGGCTCACAGCTTTGCCTTCGAGCTTCTTCACAAAAGATGAGGGAAAGATATTTGTTTGTTTAAAATACATATCACATATGAATGTTGTAATTACAGTTACATTATTATTATTATTATTATTTAATCTTATTAATATTTGAAAATTAGTACTTAAGGAAAAAATTTATTTGTCATACAAAACAAATACAAATATACATGTACCATAAATACTCTCTCATCTCAGTAAGAGAGAGAGAGAGAGAGAGAGAGAGAGAGAGAGAGAGAGAGAGAGAGAGAGAGAGAGAGAGAGAGAGAGAGAGAGAGAAATTATTATTTTTATTATTTAATGTTATCTAATTTACTCACAAAAGCTTGAAAACTTATAAATTACATAAAAAATTAAATATGAGCTTTTGCAAGGTTTCTCAGTATCCGCAAATGTTTGCGTGTATTTGAAAAACTTGTGTATGACAATTAGTTAGGTTCTAATGAAAAGTTCGCGCGTCTGTGAATTCGAGCAACTCGAATCGCGCAAGTTTGGGGTACTACTGTATCTCTCAAAATAGAATAAAGAAATTAATATTTTAAACTGAGTGATAATTTAAAAATGTCAGTTAGGATATGCTATTAATCACTTTACAGGAAGGTGTTGTGTTACAATGGGGTTAGATTCTTGCATGCATGTCAGAAGCCGAATTTTGACATATGTAAATTGGTTTGCAATTCAGCATACAGGTATATGTGGGCTACTCCACAGCCTAACTCCTTTCACCTACAGCTTACCATGGTTTTATCACCATGAATATATTTTTACAAAGTAACTTCAACATTCACTACATAAATGCACTATATTCACTTGTTTTACTTAGAATTTACTCAATTTGCCCTTTTACATTGTTCTGTTCCCTTATCATCAATTATACTCCCTAACCACTGCGTCATTCATATTATGCTGTAGACTAGGCTCTCGGTGTGTCGTTTTTAAGAAATCTACTAAAAAGGTAATATTAATCTTCTGTTTTGTGATCAATTTCCCCATTTCACCTTGTAACATCACAGAAACCTTGTTGGTATAACGTACCCTGTGTTTACATCTACATGCTGTTTCCCTTTTAGTTTTAACTTACTAATATGCTTATATATTTACAGTACACAGGAGTATATTTTATCACTGTTGATATAATATTTCATTTCACTAATTAATCCAACTCATCTCAATGTCTTGTAACTTGCCCTATGTTTACATCCCCATTTCATATGTTTTGCAGTAAGCCTGTGGTAACTGTGTCCAAAATAAAATCAGTTTAACCTAATTTCAGTTGACTGATGAATACCAAAACGTCTTTACAATGTTTGCATTTCACGTGTGGAAAACACAATTTGGTGACGCTTATGTTTTCACATTTACAGGCAGTCCCCGGTTAATGGCAGGCTCAGTTAGTGGCGATCCAGTTTTACGGCACTTGCCTAGTGACGAAAATCGGCAATTTTCGGTGCCGAAAATCATTGATTTCTGCTTAACGGCGCCGATACATACCTAACAGAGGCGCCGATAACTGAAAATCGGCGCTTTTTGGCGCCGATAAACCCCAAAAATTGCCGAAAAAGAGCTGAAATCGCCAATTTTCGGTTATCATCACATTCTTAGAACAGAACCCCCCGATAACCGGGGACTGCCTGCACCCTGGAGTTTTTTTAAGTTTATTCTAAGAATGGTTATTACTCACAGTTTTGGCATTGTAAATGTTATAATCTTTTATGAATTCATCAAAAATATCAATGAACTTTCTCGCTGCTTCTTCATTTGCACTCACTGCCTCTACTGTTACCTGAACATTATACAAACTGAATCTTTTTTTGAACCACCCAGGACTTGTGATGAATTCTTGTTGATTTTCACCACTGCACATTTCTTAAGGGTCTGAAATAGACTTATAGCCTTTGCATGGATGGTAATAAGGTTTAATTTTTTAATCTGGTCTTCTATCCACAACTGTTCGATTTCATGGACTGGCCCTTGCCTTTGCTTTGTAATTACAGGTGAGTCCATGAAGCAAAACCTTTGAACAGCTTCATTCATGCATTCTCAACTTATGAATTGTCAACAATCGAATGTGGAAGTTCTAGGTCAAGTGCTATTGTGCTTATTCTTTTTCCTCCTCCATACTGCTTAACCACATTCCGTTTTAAATCCAAGTAGACAGCCTTTCTTGTCTTTTTGGCCGTCTGAAAGTGTTCTTTCTGCAACATACCGCAGCTTAATAAAAGCTTTTTAAACAGTAAATGAAGTGCAAATGACAGCTCTTGTTCTCAGGACTGATACTAGCACAAGACAGTGTTGAGAGAGAAATGAAAGCAGATGTGTCCACGTACATGCAAGTTAGGCAGGCCACAAACTACCAAGCATGTTTGATTGTACACAGCTACAGACTGCAGCTGGTGTACAATTAATGTCAGTGTGCTTCAGAGAACTTTGGTGTAAACATTTTTGATAGGCAAATATCAAACTGTTAGTCAATCCTTCCAACGTAGCCATACATTCTTAAACTGTTTAACTGTATGCATGTTTGATACTACGTGGCCTGCTTTATGCACGTTGCTGGGACTGCTACTCGTAAGCATTGCCTTCTGCACAATGTTTTGTAAATTTTTATAACTTTTTTTTATATTTTTCTTATTTTCATTTTTTGGCTACTCTGTAAATGTGACCTGTTGTAAGTTGCACCTGTCTTAAGACTATGCCTATCTGTGTAGTGTAAAGAACAGCTGTACACTATAAGCTATATAAGTTGGCTCCAGCTTATCTTTTAGACTGCATGTTAAATCTTTGTCACTTATCAGGATGGGCAGAGCTCCCAACTATCCAACAAGTTGGGGTGCCAATCTACTTCAGAAAAAAATGGAAGAAACAGCATCAAACTGGGAGAGAACTGGTGTGGATCCTGGGAGGCACAGAATACATTCACCACCATCAGAGCCACACAAAGGAAAGAAAAGCATTAGTTGACAAACAGTGGACTGTAACCTTGGCTTGTTGAGTCATTTCACATGGAACAAGACTAAGGGTCAAGCTAGGTATTAATGTACGAAAGATTAATTTATAGAAACTATCTTGTTGATTAATAAAGACTGAGGCTATTTCTATATATAGCACATTAAAAATTTGTAAAATGCCTAAAAAAATAAATTCTTTATACAATATTAGAAAATACATACCTTGCTTTGTTAGTTTCATGTGTAAGATCCCAGCCCCAAACAACAAAATTAGATGATAAATAATCTACAACTGATAACTGGCAGAGTGCTTGTGAGCAAAAAACATTGGAGAGGACACTACCATCATGATGTAAATAAACTGCTAACAATTTCCTCTGGAAAGAAGAAAATATGCCTTAGCATCATTACTGTGGCACAAGTAAATGTCAAAATATTTGGATTTAAATTTTAAAATCAATACACTAAAAATAAATTTCAAAATGACATTTTTGTAATAAAATACAGTTTCATATATACTTACCAAGTAATTACATAGCTATTAGTTCACTTTACACGACAGCTTGAATTCAAAATTTCACGGGAAACACTTCGCATGTCTGTGTAGGTGACCAGTTCTGCACACTAGCGGGAATATTAAGAACAACTTTAGCAGATAACCTCAATCTGTTCACGCCTTCTGTCTATAAGCGGGGAGGAGAGTGGGCTCCGATAATGTAATTACTTGGTAAGTATATATAAAACTTTATTTTATTATAAAAATGTCATATTTATATAAGTAACTTACCAAGTAATTGCATAGCTGATTCCCACATTGGTAGGAGGTGGGATACATGGACATATTCTACTCCAAAAACATTATGTAATGAACTGAAAATAGAAAAACTGCTACCATTGAAAACCAATGCTTGTTGTTACCTATCAGCTATGAGAGCTACTGGGATACTGCCTCTGGTAGGTGCTCATCTTAACTTGTAGTGGCATGGTAGTATAGCCATGGGTCGCCTCCTACTTAGTGGGAACGTTGCAGCGAAGGAAGTACTCCAATGGCTAGCAAAGCATGATAGGTGCTCGCCCTTGCCCTGGGCGTAGCACCAAAATAAAAACCACACAACATTGTCACCCACACTGAGATGAAACCACAACCCATCCACTGAGAGTGGTGGGTGCTTCAGGTACAATGTACCCCCTGGCTCCACAAAAAGCTCAACACCTTATTACAAGGTGAAGAGACAATAGGAAAAAACAATCCTATGCTTCCTTCTTAATACCATGCCAGTCACCAGAAATGGTCTCAAGGCAATGAAAGATTCAACACTGTTTAACTTCCATTAAAAATACAGGTAGTCGTCAACTTACGACCTATGCGACTTACGACTGACCGACTTTACGAAAAGCTACGACAATATAATAATATATAATAATATTTAATTTTATATTTTGCTAAAATACGTCGAAGTACGATACTTTTTTCCGCTACCGCAGCGCTCTCATATCCGAGAGATGCTCAGCTTTCGGCAGCATTGTGTGTTTGTGTCGTTCGAAAATGGTAAAAGATTCATATTTTTGTAATGTATTTTGTATTTCTATTTTTTGCAAATAAATCAAATGTAATAACAAATTACCGTATTTGATGGCTTATAATACGCATGTCTGCATAGGACGCACCCCAATTTCAGCAGGACATTGAGGGGAAAAAATAAGGTTTCTAGCCTATGCTCATATGATTTTGGTAAGTAAAAACTGTAGTATTAGGTTATCATATGCATATTGTTTCTTACCCACAGAATCAACAAAAACATTAATAAAGAAGTTATTTACCATATTTATATTTATCAAAATATGTATTATACAATCAGCCATTTACTACGATCAAATGTTTCGTCTGCTGCTGAAAGCTACCTCATAGGTTTACCAATAGATTGCAACACATTCATTTGTAAACATTGTTTCTTACCGCAGAATCAACAAAAACATTAATAAAGATGTTACCTACGGTAATATATGTTATATATATCCATTATATATTATAAAAGTATGCAATCAAGGGGTAAAATCCAATAAATAAAAATGTTTCCTATAACGGCTCGAGTCTCGTGAGCAACTGAACAAACCCATGTTATTATTCTTAAAAGAGAATGCTAGCATGAGTTACGAAGTATCAACTCAACGAAGCCTTGTTATTATGCCTAAAGAGAATGGTAGCAGGAATTGTCAACCACCAATTGATCGAAGCCATGTTGTTATCGTAAAGAGAATGTTAGCAGGAATTGCCAACTACGAACCGAACGAAGCCTTGTTATCCGTAAAGCTCGAGATAATCACCAATAGGTGGCAGCACGTACTGTTTATATCTATAAATGTGGAACCGATCCGCTGTAGACGGCGATAATATATTAACATTTTAATGAAAATATCGGTAATAACAACGTAGATATTGATTATAATACTAGCAGTAGTAATTGCGGTGATGGTAAGTGTGATAATGATAAATAATTATAATAAACTTTGTTTTTAATAGGTTATTAGGATAACACCGAATTTTACGCATCTCGTGACGTTTCATGTATAATTTCGGCCAAAATTCTTAAATTTTGAGCCTACATTATGTACATAGGATGCAGGGGGATTTTTTTAGGCCATTTTTTTGTTAAAAAGTGTGCGTCTTATACATCACAAACACGGTATGTATTTAATTCAAACCTATAAATAAACAAAAGTAAATAATACATCATACGTGTTTTCGATTGGCAATGCAAATGGCGGATAAGAAAATGTAAACAGACCAGACAGATGGTTTGGGCATAATAAAAATGTTAAATACAGTAATAAAAGTAAGTATTAATCAAGGAGTTCAAGCATGATAAGATTTCATATGCTAAACGTAAAAATAGGTACTATACATGCACATTTTTTGGATAATATAAAATGTATATGTAGGCTAGTCATACTTAGGATATAATATATGATGGATAATATACGGTAGGTAGAGAATACATGTACATATGTGGTTGGTCGACTTACGACAAGATCGACTTCCGACCGCTCTGTCAGAACCTAATGCCGTGTGAAGGCGACTACCTGTAGTGAGAAATTACATTCCCAGTAGTTCGAAGGTAGAATGGATGTACGAGGTATAAAATGTATGCAAGCTAAAGAGGTAGAGGCTACTATGACGTCTTTAGTTTTACCTAAAAGAAGGCAAACTGTTCTCTTAATTGTGAGTGTGTCCCAAGTTAGAAGTCCATGAGGGCAATACATTCTAGTCAGTGAATGAAACGGATCTTGTCATATCACCATATGTAGAGGATGGTCCTCTGAAAAACTCCAAAAGGACAGAGACCTTCCTATTCTCCCAGAGAGCTGGAGAAGGCTTGAACACTAGGAGAATGATCTGGTGTCAGGTTGTAGCTGGCATCAGAAGCACTGAGCACCAGTTGAGCTAAGAGATCGGGGACTGGAGGGCACTCGTGGGAGCTAGCAGGTGCCCGTGGTCTAGCAGGCGCTCCTGGGAGCTAGCGGACACCTGTGGGAGCTAGCAGGCACCCGTAGGACCTAGCGGGTGCTCATGGGAGCTAGTGGGTACTCGTGGGAGCTAGCGGGCGCTTGTGGGAGCTGGCAGGTGCTTGGAGCAAGAGCTGGCACCAAGCTGGGCGCCAGGCGACCTGGGAGCCAGATGAGCCAGAAGCTCCATAGCTAGTGCCAGACAGCAGCTGACGCCAGACTGTAGCTGTCGCCCAGCAAACTAGGCGACAGGCGAGCTAGATGATCGGGATCACTTGAAAGGAAAGAGCGACGGAGGACGACTAAACTTCCAGTGGGGCTATGTGGAATGGAAGTAGAGACGCAGAGGATGAATATAATTCCAGTAGGACTAAGTAGAATAGAAGGACAAATGAGCCTGAAAGCCGTGGAAGAGGCTGGTCTGATGTCCTTGACTTTCACTTGAAAGACAAAATGTTTCCTTAAGCACTGAAAACCAAGTCCTTTCAGAATGTGATCTTAGTCCGATTCTATTCATGTAAAAACCAGAAGGCTGTAGCTGGACAGAAGGTTTTCTCTTCTTCAGTCAATGCCTAAAGGAGAAAGGACAGATCTAGAGCTTGAATAGATCCTCATTATGGATAAAAATCCCAGGGGAAGCTAGGAAAAAAGTGTCTCCCTGTGAAAATACCTTCTCTAAACAATGACTTGGATCTCACTAGTGCGTCCTAGTCGAAGTCAGAGGTGACTCGGAAGGGTGTCTTCTGTGTAAGGTTGCTGAGAATAGGAATGCAGGGGATCAAACAAGGGGCTCGTCAGTCATTCAGAATATATCCAGGCTCCAGAAGACTGGATTCCTTCCTCACTTGGATGCATCAAAGACCAGAGAAGGTCGCCAAAAGCCAGGCCCCTGTGTATAAGCACTTAATTAAGCATAGATCAATACCCTTTACTGATCGAGCACGAACGATGTAGATCTCCTCAGGCACAGAAGGGGTA
Organism: Macrobrachium rosenbergii; assembly: GCF_040412425.1. Classification (NCBI taxonomy): domain Eukaryota; kingdom Metazoa; phylum Arthropoda; class Malacostraca; order Decapoda; family Palaemonidae; genus Macrobrachium; species Macrobrachium rosenbergii. Next base: position 32,314,054 of record NC_089746.1, read on the forward strand.
TCTGAAAATGGGCCATAGATGTCTCCAAGAAGAGGGGTAGAGACTGCAACCCCAGCTTAAAAAAAGGCCCACTCAGACTGGCAGATGGGGCTAGAAGAATGACATCTACAACCATGCTAGTTTAAGCAATAAGACTAGCACAAAAACCTTGTACTGGTGCTTTCTGAAACTTCGAAGGTTCCTTGAGGTGGCAAATAAGAACATAGCTGGTTTGCCCCATGGACTCCACAGTTCCTGCCAGACCAGGGGACATAAGGAAGTACCTGCTCTCAGTTCGTCTACAAGAACTTTAGACAACTTGAATGAAATGGAGTCTGATCTGTTAACAGTAGAGGTTCTCTTGCTTAGAGAGGAAATGAGAGAAAACAAGCCTTTCTCCTCTACGTATACGCTAAGGATGAAACTCGTCTAGAGAGAACTACTTCAGTCCAGGTGTAAACTAAGGTCAAGAAGCACTGAAGCTCCCATGAGAAATGCTTACAGCTCTCTAGCATTTGCTATGTGAGAAGGATCCATCATCCAGGGAGCACGACCCAGAAAGTTTCCTCTACTGGGTTCCTCAACCAAGATCTGAGCTGTAAAGCAGAAGACTAGGTTTGGGCTTGGAGGAAGAAGGGAGTTCCCTACTTCATCTATGTATGTTCAGCCACCATTGCAGACCCAACTCATATGAAGGTTGTGTAACTAGACTAATGTCTCGGTGGATGACAGAGTCCCCAGGACCGTAGACTCATCCATGGGTTCCAAGAAAGAAGATAAAAGGGGCAATATTCACAGACCGTCTGAAACAAGCAGAGATTCTCTAGGCAGACAGGAAGCCTGAAAATTCTGAGAGTTGAGACTGACATCCAAAAAGCTGACTATTGCAATGGAGACTGCGTTCTGAGGAAGAGGTCATATAGGTCAGTAGGCAAAAATAATAGGGCTGATTGTGACTGTGTCGCTCTCACAGTAGCAAAGGAGCACCAGAGCTCTCTCTTCTTGAAATTCCAGAGAAAAGAGTGGAAAGCTCTAAAACCCATCTCAACTGTCCTTGTCTGTACAGGACAGGACTAAGAGACAATCCGAGGTGATGTCTCTCGGTAAACACTTAGGAGTCCTCTATCTTCTTAGCCCGTGCTCCTGCTGCCAGTCTGTTCTCCTGCTGCTAGTCAAGAAAAAGTCTTTTACTTCAAAATCTTGACAAGATCTCTAACAAGGAGGTCTTGTTCCATTGAAGCACCAGAGGGACCTAAGTCCAAAGACAATTGTCTTGCTCTGTCTTCAACAAAAGTCAAACTCCCAACTCCCCTAGAGACTTCTTGGAGGATGAAGAAAAAAACGGCAACAAGCTCATAAATTCGGGACACAAAAGTCCGTCTGCAAAGAACAGGGCTCCGAGACACTAATTGTCACTAAAAAGGGAGCAACGTCAGCTCGTCTTGAAAGATTGAAGAGAGCCAAAATGCTTGTGAGCAGTCTTTATGGTGCTCAGAGGTGGGAGTCTGATACTGAAGAGTTGGTGCCTGGTGATCGGAAACTGGTGCCGGCCACTTGAAAAGCCGGAGCCAGGCAATCAATCGGAGACTGGCGCTAAAGAAAGAACAGCAGTGTTCTTAGCAAAGAGAGGTGCCAAATACTAAAGAGAAATTGACACCAGACACTAGAAGGCTGGCGCTGGGAACATGAGAGCGGACGATGGGAGCTCTGAAGGTTGGCGCCAGGTACTAAGTGAGCGCTGAGCGCCCGGGAACTGGTGTCGGGCTTCCAGGAATAGGCGCTGAGAGAACAGGAACTGGTGCCAGACACTAGTAGGATGGTGCCAGATGCTCAGGAAGACATCAATTCGATGAGAGATGATAACACTACACATCTATCAACACACCTTTCCAGTGGCTGTTTAACATTGCACATCCTTCAAGATGCCTTTGCAGTGGCTGTTTCCTGATACCTGGGAATGTAATACAGGTTCGATGGGGGGGCCACTACCCATGGGCAAACTCCACTGACCTCCCTTCGACTTCCAGTATGCCTCCTCCACTACACATCCACCAAGACACCTTTTCAGTGGCTGTCTGTCAATACCTGGGACTGTGCAACAGGTTCGACAGAGGGGGCAACTACCTGGGGGACTTCCCACCAGCCTCCACTGCACTTTCAGTATGACTCCTCCCAGGTCTAGGGGAGTATGACAGTGACTTAGGTCTAGGAGAACCAGTGGGCTGGATAATCACCTCCTCCACAGCACAACACTCACTTGCAAGGTTAATTTTCTGTTAACCCAGACACAAGACTGGCGATGGTATGGGAAGGAAAGAGAAAAAGGGTATGTCAGCTTTGTACATGCCTGGCTGACTGCTACAGTTGCTGCCCGTGGGCGCACTTGGGCATTCAGGCACTTACTGCACAGGTGCCTTGGCTGCACAGAGCATGAGTTGGCGCCAGGTGGTAGGAGTCGCCCACAGGCACTCCGGCGCTTTTGGCTGCTCAGAGCACGAGTTGGCACGAGACGGTAGATGGCGCCGGAGGGCATGACCTGGCGTCAAGCTGAAATGGGTGCCAATGGTTGCCTCTGGTTACTGGAAGTGAGGAACTTTCACAATCTGTGCATCAACCTAGATGTGTGTTATTCTTGCACAGGAGAAACGAGATACTTCTCAGAAAAATGGTACAATTTCGTAAATGTACTGACGAAGCGAGTACTCTACACAATATACTAACAAGGCAAATACTGGGACCGATTCTTGGCCGACAATAAAGTGTTGTTATAACTTGTTACTTGTTGACTCTTATCTAGGTCTCGCACCACTTCCAAAGTGGTTGCAGGGGGACCTCCATTGTCAAATTAAAAGTTTATTCATTAGATGTATTGCCCTAAGCATGCATCATCACACTGCATGTTCCACATTCACTCTGTGATATTCTATATCACAGCATTGATAAACAAAAACATTTAAAGTTCGTTTGAAAGACTTCAAATCCTCAAGCTGCCTCAGCTCAAGAGGAAGCTTGCTATGTAATCTAGGAGCTGCATAATAAGCACCCTTCTCTCCTTACTATTTTCTGCCCTTACACTTTCAATTCTCTGCAAGCAAAAATGTGAGTTAAGGTAATATTATTTACTGACGGCTAGCAAGTATACTAGTTCAGTAAACAAACACAAAATGCAAATCTTTGGTCTAAAGGAATGACGAAACATCCAAAAATTACATTTAAGGCAATTATATAACTACGGCTTGAAAACAGTCTATGCCCTGTAAACCCCATTGATGTAAACATTTGGACTAAAGGAATGGCGTAAGATGCAAGAATTACTTTTAGGGCAAAACTACATCGGCTGCTAGCAAGTAGCCTAGGCAAAAAAAAAAAAAAAGTTTGCCTGGATTAGCCTAAAAGAATGATGAAACATTCAAGAATTACGTTAAGGCAAATAACCGGTGGCTAGTGAGTGCCTATGCCCGGAAAACACCATTTGAAAATTAATATTAAGGCAAAATTATACTGAAGGCTTGCAAGTAATCTGTGTAAGATGCAAGAACTACACTTGAGGGCAAAAATACATCGGCGGCATGCAAGTAGCCAAGGCAAAAAAGGTTTTCCCTGGATTAGCCTCCTAAAAGAACGATGAAACATTGATGAATTACTTTTAAAGCAATTATATTGGCAACTTGCGAGTGTTTATGCTGGAAAAACAACATTTGAAAATTAATTTCAAGGCAAAATTATATCGAAGGCTTGCAAGTACTCTAGACCCAGTAAACAAAACATAATGCAAAAGCTTCAGCCTAGAGGAATGGTGTAACACCTACAAGAATTACTTAAGGGCAGGGTTATTATTGGCGGCTTCAAGCCTAGATGTAAACAAAAGATTTTTTGACAAAAATTCTGATAATGAATCAACTTAATAACAACAAAAACAAGGAAAAAACTCATCCTGAGATTTCATAAAGGTTACTAATGCGCATTCCAGTGGATGTGTACACCACCGAAATCCTGATATTATGTCCGGAAAATAATAAATACAGCTGCTGCCATACTCAGTGTTCACCCAAGCACGGCCGGAACAGATTGAGGTTATCTGCTGTGTCGTTCCTAATATTCCAGCTAGTGGGCGGAACTGGTCACCTACACAGACACGCGATGTTACCCGCAAAATTTTGAATTCAAGCTGTTATGTAAAGTGAACTAATAGCTATGTAATTACTTAGCAAGTTAATTATTGTATATAAAAATGTAAATTTAAGCATATAGTGGTCCTCTATAAGCCTAATACACTAGTTTTACATGGTTTCCATTTCACAAAAAGTTGGAAAATATTAAATACAGCCTCTTCCATACATACTACTTGACTATCATCCATCCATCAAATAAAAAACCCAACATATTACAAAATAGTAAAAGTTCACATCCCTTATCTGAAACCCTTGGGGACAGCTGTATTTCGATTTTTGGATTTTCACGGATCTTGGAACTGAAGCTTGTTCCATAAATACACAAACAGATTTTATTCCTAACAAAAGCATTCTGTGAAGCTCTGAAATATACAGCATCAAAAAGAACCACAATTTGTGCGAACAACCATGAATATTATGCGTTCCTTAAAATTTTGTCCTAACACATGATTTCATCACATATATTATGTATACTGTAGTGCAAGATGCATTTCTAACAGATTACATGATGTGATTTTCTTTTTCGGTAGATTATACTAGGCTAGGCTTCCTATGCCTGTGTCAGTTTTGGTAGAGTCATTTAATAATGCATATTACATCTAAGTTAGCTTTGAACTAAATAATAGGCTTATAAGCAAAAGTTCATTTCATTAAATGGAAATCTACACACATTCAGCTGAGCATCCAACCTTGTAGTAGAAGAATTCATACTATTTCTTATAATAAAAAACAATGGCATAAACAACAGTGAGTACTGACATACAAGAATCGAGAAACAGCTGTTTGTCAATGCTACAGTAACTTATACATGTTCATTTAAGAGTTGTGTGACAATTGTTTTGTTATAGTGAGCTAGTTTTCATTTCTAATAATCATAAATAAAAAGAAATTTTTATTCATCCTTCAAACAATGGAGAGGATATTAAGAAAATACATCATTAATTTAAGGTTGCAGCTGTGGCTGAAGAAACAAATACATCTGAAACTGGCAAAACCAAACGTTTACTTCACTGAATTTACTGCCTTTATTGATGAGGTAAGCTGTATTTTCTAAACCCAGTTTTGACAACCTACAAAAACATATCTCTAAATTGTGTTTCCTTTAGCCACCGATGGCAGTGATGATGTCAGTATTATTATTATTAAAATAGTTAATGAGACCACTCGGCTGATTAACGGCTCTCACAGGGCTGGCCTGAAGGATTAAGATGAAATGAAGTAACAGGTCTAGGCCATAGGCTAAGCACTGGGACTACATGATGAATGAAAATGAAATTTTTAAAATAAATAAATAAATATGCGAAAAGACAAAATTTTTTAAATAAATATGTAAAAGACGTATGTTCTACACTGGAACACACGTGCCCATTAAATACACTTACTTGTTTCCATCTGCAAAATAAAACTAGAAAAAAATGCGCCGAAGTTTCTTCAGTGCAATCGAGTTTTCTGTAAAGCCGCTGTAGCGTATAATCAAGGACATCGAAAACAGATCTAACTTTCGGTGGTTTCCGTATAATGCTGTTTAAGCCGCGGCCCATGAAATTTTAACCATGGCTCAGTGGTGGCCCGTTCTATATTGCTGCCAGAAGCATGATTATGGCTAACTTTAACCTTAAATAAAATAAAAACTACTGAGTCTAGAGGACTGCAATTTGGTATGTTTGATGATTGGAGGGTGGATGATCAACATACCTATTTGCAGCCCTCTAACCTCGGTAGTTTTTAGGGTTCAAGGCAGACAGAAAACGTGCGGACAGTCAGACAAAGCCAGCACAATAGTTTTCTTTTACAGAATTAAGTAAAGAATTAAGTAATGATAAATACCAGAATAAGTTAAGATTTTTAAAATAATTTTTTTTATCTATTAAAGGCTCCATGGGTTTTTGTATTTTCTTATATTACTTTTTTTATATATTATCAGTTAAATTGCAGCTCCTCATGAATACTAAAATTGGAACAACTGAACATGCTGAAGCCTGACAGAAATTTCACCGATCGATCTACAGTTTTGAAACTTGATACCCGTTGTTGGTTATATTCTCAACATTCACATAAAACATGTTTAATTGTTATTATCCCTTTGCATTCTGAGCATTCGGGAGCTGGGTTATGTGGGCTGTTAATTAAGTGTCCACATGTCAGATGAGTATGGCCTATTCGGAGATACAGTAGTACAGTATAAGTACACTGTAAATCATTTTTATCATAAAAATCTGTATTTAGTCATGAACACAAAATGGAAAAATACATTAATTAGTGAATAGGAGATACAGTAGTACAGTATAAGTACACTGTAAATAATTTTTATCATAAAAATCTGTATTTAGTCACAAACACAATATAAAAATACAGTAATTAATGAATGAACAGTGTTGCTGTACGAAAAAAGCGAATTAGTGAGTGATAATTTTAAATGTTTTTACCAATGAAAAATGAAAATGGGATGACTTCAATGCTATGAGAAAAACAGCTATGCTTATGTATACAGGGGTAACATGATTGTTGTCAAACGTTCTGTAAGACATTTATTCAATTTATATTAAAAATTTATTTAATTTGTATTAAACAATTTATAGATATTTTGCTGTTTACATTAATATTAATATCTTAAAATTAGTAAATCACTATTATAAGCATTTTAGGGGACGTATATACTTACGAGTAAGAACTGTAAAAGGGTAGTAATCTAAAATGACTTTGGGTATTTTGGGGTGATGGTTTGGGAAGTAATTTTATTTCAATTGAAATTAAATTTTGTTTGAACTATCAAATTAGTCAGTGAACTTTAAAATACAGTCATAAGCATTTTAGTTTAAAGGGTACAGGGTATTTGGCAGTGATAAAGAGTTATAAGCATTTTTAGAGGGGATTTTGCATTTCTGCAGATTTTGCATTTCCGTGGTGGGTTCTGGAACCTATCCCCGCGAAAAAGTGAGGGAAACTGTATTGCTCTTCATAGTTCCACTTGTGTGAAAATTCATGTTTACATACTCTCATATTCTGTGACTTTCCAAACCTAATTACTTGGGATGAATCTTCCCTACTGTTAAAGATAGCTTATATCTCTGTGCCAATAGGTGAGTCGGCTCTCAAACAAAAGATCGAATGGCTGCCCGGATGAGTGTCTAGTATATTTGTTTTCCACCAGGTGTGTTTTGAATGTTTCATCTCGTCAGAATTCTCCCTGCTGCCACTGTGTATAGGCACTCGCTGGTATTTCATGGTTTTGGCTGTCTGCTGCTATTGTGGTACTCTAATTTATTTTTCCTAGGATACCTTCCACTGGAATCAAGGCTCAGAACGTCAGGTTTGTAGGAACGATTACGGATGTAAGTACAATTTGATTTACGCAAAGTCAATATGCACAGTAATATATGTTTTTCATCCTAAAACACAATACTAGTACTGCATTTTATAGAATATTTTATTAATATGAATTATATATAAAACCTAAAACAAATTGTGATGATAACAGTACAATTTATAGGATACTTTATTAATGAGTGCTATATAAAATACAAATAAACTGTGATGATAATAGTACAATTTATAACGTACTTTATTAATACGAATGATACATACAACCTAAATAAATTGTGATAACAATAGAATAAAGTACAGTTGTTTTTCTTTTTAAAACTGTTAGCACAGGCTTAGGGTGATGGATGAAAGGATGGGCGGTGTGGAATTACTGGGGGGCGGCAGGTCGTCAGCATCAATGTCGTCTTCAGCAAGGATTTCTTCAGTATCACTTTATTCTTCATTTGGGGAGGAAGCAGTCAATGGAGGTGGGGAGGCTCTTGGGGTTGAAGGCACTGGTTTGAAGAATTTGTCTAAGGAAGTTTGCATTGTTTTGCTTTTCTTTTCACCATATATGATACAATACCAATGCATAGCATTGTTGATGGCTGTTGCTACTTAGAATCTCTTAACATTTAGATCCTAATTCTCAAAAATTGTCAAAACTTCTTCTATAAGAGAAAACCCCCCGGCCATCAATTTTGTTTCAGACTTCTTTAAAGGAAGACACTTTTTTCTTCATGTTCTTTCGTGCTTTGCATTTCTTCAAGGTCCATTAAATCTTCATTCGTCAACTCCTCTGAATGAGACTAAAACGGCTCTTCAAATTCCTCTTCCCCTAAGTCAAACTGTAACTTTTCACTTATGTCAGAGACTGTTAATGATTCCCTTTGCCTCCTCTACCTGATTAAATCTTTTGAAATTGTTGACAAACTGTGGGCAGCATATAGCCTTCCGTGCTCCATTCATGTTTACGTCACTTACTTCACGCCACACAGGATCAATATTCTTTATATAATTGTAAATGTTGTAATCCTTCCAGAAGTCACGTAAGGTCACACCAGGGTCATTTACTTCCTTCAGTGCTTGCCTATGTGAATGGCAAGTGTAATATTTCTTGAAATTTGCAATTACGCCTTGATCCATTGGCTGAAAGAGTGGAGTTGTTAACATCTGGATGGAAACCATCTGAAGTACAGTGGGTGAGCAGGGGCATTATCCAAAATTAAGAGAATCTTGAAAGGAATCCCATCCTCGCAGCAGTACAGCTTGACTTCGGGAACAAAATGATGAAAAAACCCACTCTCATGGCAGTACAGTTTGACTTAGGGAACAAAGTGATGAAAAAGCCAGTCTTCAAATGCAGCAAGGCTTTGTTATTGGACATCCAGATTATGGGTAGAGAACTTTTTGCGGTATTTTTGCGTGCCCGTGGATTTGCAGAGCAATACACCAGGAGAGATTTTATCTTGAAGTCTTCTGATGCGTTGCCACCCAGAAGTAAAGTTAGCCTGTCCTTCATCGCCTTAAATCATCTCTAGTATGGCATTTTTTTTCCAGAACAGACCTGTTTCATCAATATCAAAAACTTGCTGAGGGTGTAACCTTTATCAATTATTTTCTTGAGCATCTTGGGAAATTTTTCGGCTTCTTTGTTGGCACTTGGTTAGTTAGTTATAAATGATTTGTTTAACCAGACCTCTGAACTCTTTCAGGGTTCTTCTCGGGCTGGGAAGTGCCTCACCAGTAACAGACATGTGATGCAATTTAGCGTGTTTTCTGAAGTGATGAAACCATCCATGACTTGCAGCAAATGTTTCATCTGCAGTGCTTTCACCAGTCCTAGCAGGTAAGAAGGAACCAGAGAGAATCTTCAGCATCACCAGCAGAGTATTGCATGCTGTCAACACCGGAAAAACTTTCGTCTCTCTCTTCCTCCTCCTGGCAAACCTCACCCACCACTCAGAAAGCCAGACCTGGCACTCTGAACATGGGTTTTTCTGGTTACAATCATGCCCAAGGCATGATAACATAAGGTATGAGGATCAACCTCGATAGAGGAGAGGAACTGGTCACAAGACCTGTTCCTCCCTGGACAGCACCTAAGGACTTAAGGTTTCCTCTCCACAGTAGGCTTAAGGGGTGTGGCACTTCCATAAAGCCTCATTATCAAGTAGGTGAGCATGCTACCTTATGATAGAAAGGATTTGCTTCAAATTTTACCACTTATTAAACAATTAATACTGAAAATATTTGCATAAGGAAATATCAAAATCTGACCTCTAAATTTATAAATTTTGCAGTTAAAAAATAATTTTTCATAGAAAAAAAAAAAGTTGCATTCAAAAGTACCTTTCTTTACAATAAATTTAAGATATATAGCTATGATACATGTTGTAAAAGTTTCACTGAATTTGGTTCAGTCTTCTTTGAGGTATGCTCCTTTATTTTTTTTTAAAAAGTAAGTTTTGAGAAAATGGAGAAAGAAAAAAAAATTATTGATTATTTTGTAATAACTATGATAGTTAAAAAGCAGATTTTTGCAGTAAAAGTATTTCTTCATATAAGAAACATCTGAAACTTACAAAATCGGATGAAAAAAAATATGTTCCCTGCTTGGTTTCCTCTTGGGTGATTGACACTCATGACACTTCCCCAATGGAGACACTTTTCTTTTGTTCTAATTTCTGTTGTTGTTTCAATTCTTATAGTGAATATATTTTCATACATTCCTCATAATAAATCTCTTCCTTACTCCTATTTTGACAGAAAAAACTGTACTCACACATGCGCTACAAAGCTGGGCATGACACGACTCACAAAGTACACTGTGGCACTATGTGACACACCCAATGGAAGTGTTGCCATAAACTTACATATTTAGTTAACCTTTTATCTGGGAATTAACACTTAACCCTTTGAGGGTTTTGCCTTCCCACCTTTAATCCAAAAACAGATTTTAAACCTCCCTCAAGGAGGTTCAAATATGTCTTTGCCAGAACATTTACCTTTCACTGACTGAGCAAAAATGCCTAGCAATAGTTATCTTTAATCGTTCTCTGTAACCTTATGCTCTGAGCTATGTTACTGCATCTGGTGTCATTTTAGAGCTTATTTATATATGTTGTAAAAGTATGAAGAATTGCCTTTCCACTGACATGAAATTCATTACCCTTTGAGCATTGTATGATACTATAGAGCACATTCAAAGAAATGCAAAGTATACTTGAGTGGTAAGCAGAACAACAGCTTATGACACTGTTTAAAAATTTACCATAAATCATAATATATTTCAGTCTCCATGACAACAAATACTGATGCGCGCCATATTCATATTTTGTTACGGAGCTTTTTTTTTTTTACAATTTTTGGTGAATTTATTAAAAAAAATTTTTATAACTAGCTGTCATCAGAATCTCAAAAATTGAAAAATGGATGATGAATATAATGCTCATCAGAATCTCAATAAAGGGTTAATTGAGCAGTTTAATTGCTGAATGAACACAAGTAAATATATCGGATGCCTTCCTCTTGTATTTTTATCTTTTATACTTATATATTAAACGGTTGCCTTCCTATTGTATTTTTATCTTTTATATTTAAAGACTCTCCATAAAAACTTTGATCTTAAAACAAACCTCACCAAAATACATGGCAAGGATATACTGGTCTGTTTGTATAAGGAAAGTTGCTAGATAAGTATGAAACAAGATACACCCCTTTGTAGCTATAGCTCCAAACAAGATGCATCAAATAAAAAATTCAAAGCAAGCATGAAAAAATAAAAGATGTTTAAATATTCCTCTATATCTTACATTTTTGCAGGAGTAGAACAGACTCTTTTAGTGCTTCTTCAAGTGACCCTTGAAAAAACATAGAACACAGTTTCCATAACGATTTCAGAAATTCCTCTGAGAAGTGAATGACCCCATTATTTCTTCATCTATGTCTGCAGGAACTAAACAGAGAAACTGGATTATAAAAGTGAAAAAGCACAATATAAGTAATTATGATACTCCAGCTCCTTTTAGAGTAAATATTAATAATAAAAAGTCAAATCTTACAAGCAAGATATATCTGAGAAGACAAACTTTTCATAATACAAAAGTTTTTCCATACAAGCCCGTTGACCATATGTATGCCTATGTAATGGTTGTAATGTTCCCAAGAACACCAGTTCTCAGTCTGTTAAACAAAATAAAAGCATTTTCTCCATATGCATATCCCCTGGTCCCTCACTGTCATCATCACTGCCTGTAATGCTGAACCGCGATATAGTGGCGTCGACTGGAACTGAATGTCGGTTGACATGAAGTCCTACAACAAATGGACCTACTGCTGACAAGAAATAGTTACTTACACTATCTCTTTCCCATTAGCCAACTGATTGCTTGGAGACTAAAGATGATAATCTAATTTATAGATGATGACATACCACTGAGAGTCATGTAATGTTTAAGAAACATCACTTTTCATGTATGCATCATGAAGGTAGTTAAAACTTCTTGCTGTCCTTAAACAATTATGGGGAACAATATATATTGGCAACCTATTGTGCCCAATATACGACTGGCACTGTTAGACCAAAGAATTGCTCAAATCACTGGAACTAAGACAACAGTGTCAAACTGAAACAGGTGAAAAACACTGCTTCCATGTTAGTGGCCCCATTCAATTACTGTACCTTGAAAAATGGTCAAAAGTTTTATCTCTACCAGACATAAAAGAGTCCAAGGCAACAGCAAAACTTAATGAAAAGGACTCAAGTTGCTTCAATACCAATTGCCAGCTAACAATATTTTGTAAACCATATGGGTTTAATGTTAACATGACGCTAAAAATTCATAAATTTTTGGCACTGTCTTCCAATCAAATGCCATATTGAGCCCACACCAATTCATGACAAGCCTCAATTCCACATGACTCAAGTCTTAATTTGAAGTCTACAATACTGGACAGGAAGTCCGCAGTGGTGGGGAGCTCTGCTATCCACCTCAGATGGTAATGTCTTTCCTGAAAACACAGATGGAGTTGAAGAAAAAAAAAAGTATACCTTAGTTTAACCAGACCACTGAGCTGGTTAACAGCTCTCCTAGGGCTGGCCTGAAGGATTAGATTTATTTTACATGGCTAAGAACCAATTGGTTACCTACAGCTTACTGTGGAATCCGAACCACGTTATAACGAGAAATGGATTTCTATCACAAAAATAAATTCCTCTAATTCTTCATTGGCCAGTCAGAAAATCGAACTAGGGTCCAGCAAAGTGCTACATACAATCGCATTACTAAGTGCTGCATCAATTTCCTTGATGTGTCAGACAAAAAGCATACGGCATGGCTCAATGTGTGGTATCTGGCAATTATTTACCAAGCAGCACAGGCAAACATATACACAAATGATGTACCATAGTGACAGTTTCACAGCCACTCACGAATGGATATTAACTATAACATTCCTATTTAAAGGACATAAAAACTATCATCATTCTTTCATTTGTTATGTTTGATTATCTTTAAGAACTGCGGTGGTATTACTGTTATAATATTTTTGTAATTTGGCTTACACCATTTTTTTTTGGTCTGACGAGGGGTTCATTTTAGAACCAAAAATCTGTAGGCATATATGCTTTGAGTATACTGTACAGTTAAAAAACAAAACTTTACTACATTTCTTATTTATGATATAGGAAGATGCTAAGTATTAATCTATAAAAGTTTGGCTAGGCCTACTGATCCTTGCCTGTGAAAAGCAAAGTACTGCATCATATAATATGCATTATGATTTTTGTTAATAGGAATTTGTGTGCTATTAAGTTTTCATAATCAATAATATCTTCTTTTACAGTTATGCAAATAAATAATTGACAATAAGTGCTGAATGACCTCCCACACTTGTCCAAATGGCCTAAATTCTAAGACTATAAGCTTTTGGACTAAATTATTCACTTCTTGAGGGAGATATGCTTATACTTTTCACGGTCAGGTAAAACAGAAAAACAAAAGAAATAATTATTTCCATACATGATTAACATTTCAATAATCATTCAGCAGCTAATACTGGTAGTGAGTATAAAGTCAAATTGAAATGTAACATTCAGAAATTTCATATACAGTCTTACCAGAAAAAGACTGGGAAAACTTTAATAAATCCTTCTGAATATAATTAATGAACATCATACAATTTTAAGTCAATAAAGACCCTTTTTCCACATATTTCAAAAGCAACAGAAGTAAATTATGTTTGTTCCATATACTATTCAACAACAGTAGTTACACTAATATTGCTGGTCTAGCCAATTTCAGTTCATGAATGCTATTCACATCCTGATATTTAGTGTAACCCCAAAAAAGCATCAATAACTGCATTCAGGCACTGATTTCACCAGGACCTCACAAATGTTGTTGTTACCATTCCTTCCAAGTCTAAGTGACTCCCATTAAACCATTAAACCCTTCATTTGGCGGAATAATATTCCCAATTTCCTAATGTGATACATTTGAATTCTCCTTCATATCTGTCTATTTCAATTCTATATTTTTTTTATGTTATTAAAAAGAAAAATTGCAATATGCAACATTTCTAAGTTATCATTTCCCTACTTAGCATTTGGCATTCCAGGTGGATCAACTGTACCTCATACTTTAATTCCTTTTACCACCTATCTGTCAAGTAAACTGTTTTAGTTTAAGTAAGGAAGTTAGAATCTGTATAACATTTCTGGTAATTATTTATTTGATAGCATAAAATAGCATAAAATAACATTCTTTCAACGGGCAGATCTTTTAAACACATGATAATCTGATAACAGAGTTGCCATGACTGTTCAAATCTGAACGTAATAAAGTATTTCATAATGATCTACACAAAATACTTAAAACCTGCATAAAACAAGGTTTTACCACCTTATCAGTCAAGCAAACTACTGATGCCACAATCAGATCTTAAATCATAAAAGCAGTATCAGAAATAGTCATCATTACTGAAGAAGGAAGATGGCTGTAGCAGCAATTGTATATTTGATGCAACTGCAACTGAGAGCATGGGCACTATAACTTATGGAAGCAACTTCAAAGCACAGCTAGAACTCTTAACTCTTTCTGAATGGTGACAGAGCTTCAAGGCCTGGCATCATGGATGCTGTGATAATTGTGTTAATATCTGGAAAAGTAGTCTTCAGCAGTTAAGATGTTATCAAAAGGACTCATAGTCCATTAAAAATGCACCAAGAGCTACTGGAAGGATGGCCAGTAGAAGGGGGAACAACAAACTAACTATATTATTTAGAGTCATGTGAAAGTTTGAAGAAAGCCTCCTTCCATGAATCGCAATATTATGAATCCACACAACTTTCCATGGATCTCAATATTATGAATCCACACTAGTTACAAACATATCTATTGGATAACCCGTGGGAACTGGGAGACTAACTTGTCAGGTAGTAAGTCACAAAGAGTTAATCACAAGGACTATTGGGAAAGCAGAGAAGTCAACATAGCTGCATACAGGTTGAGGAGCAGAGATGAGTTATTTTCTTCCAACAAGCACAAAATTTGCTTGACAAGTTCATCTCTGCTGAAAGCAAAACTAGTGTTAGAAAACAGAAGTCAGGTATGGCAAGTAACTAGCACTGGTCTGGTACTAACCACACGAGATTAATTTTCCAACTGCCTTAGCTGTGTCTGCACAGGCAAAAAATCAAACTTCCTATAACTTTGCCTCATGTGAGCCTTCCAGAAAAAAAAAGTCATTGGAAAAACAGCAGTCCAATAGGTATGGCATTCTGTGGGTAGGGTGGGGAGTCAATTATACAGGTAGTGAGGTGGTAAGGAATAAAACATACACTAACTTGCCACCAAGTTGCCATGGAATGAATGAGCCTGAAGGTGGTCATTTAGAGAGTTAGGCAGGGGAAGAGCACATACTACATGCAACAAATATGTAATCATAAATGGGCCAGGTCATGGAGAAATCTTTTCAATGTAAAATTGATAAAATAAGTACTGTACTGTACATTGTTGGTATTATCTGTCAATTCTTTTTTATCTACTTCTGTGAGATAAATTTTTCTACAAGTATTTCAATTCCAACATTTCCATTACAGAGTGGCTATCACTGGGACATAAAGGTTACTTTCGACCTAGCATCTTTCTGCTTAGTGAAAAGTTTTTTAGAACCTAACACCATTGTAAACAGGACAGCATCCATAAGGTGATTACAGCAATTCCTAGTTTATGTAGATGGTCACAAAATTTCAAAAATACTTTTTCATCTACACACTGATGAAAATATGCAGAATACCAAATCTGCAAATGTGAAGAGTCAAAAGCACTCTCTGAAGCTTACAGACAATGGCACTGAAAAAAAGGCAAGTTTGCAGCTGAAGCACCTTAAGAATAAAATTTGCCTTCATCACTGACACATGCCCTACAGCTGAAACAAATTAATTCTAAAGAAAACTATACTGAAATAAAACATTAAATAAAATTATCATGAAAACACATGAAAAAATATGGGGGGGCTTTAACAACATGGCAGGACCATCAATACATACCAGAGTCCAAGAGTGAAAGACTGTTTAGACCACATTCCTATTGTGCCTGACAGAAGAAAAGACTAGCAATTCAATGAATACTGTTTCTACAATACTAGGCATATATATGATTAATAGGGCTGTAATGAACTTATGAAACATCTGCACAGTCTTAGATGTAGTTACATAGTGTTATGTGCAAAAACAAAATTTGTCAAGGTTGGCCCATCCAATATTTTCAATATATTTTACTGTGAAAAATTGTGTATTTAATGATATATATTTAATAAAACCAAACATTTTCTTATTTCGTTTTGATATCATATTCCAATGAGGTACTGTTTGTACTCACTTAGTGCTTGTGTTTTTTTGGCTGAAGGGACATCCATCATATCCAAGAAATCATCATCATCATTAAGGAGCTCCGGCGCATCCTCAAATTCATCACCAGAGCTATTCTCATCTCCTACTTCCATTGCTGCCTAATCACAGTCAAAACAGAGACTAAAGTTAACATACATACATTTAATTCCATCAGTAGAATATTGAATAACACTAAAAATTTTTCTCCAGCAAAAAAAGATATGCTTACATACAGTATACACAAGATACTGAGACTGAAGTCTGTTCTAATGACAACCATTTCACTGGTCATACAAAGCTAACACTGATAGTCTGGACTACAAAGTTGATGTTCTTAAAGTTCTAAAAATAAATATTAAAATTATTACAACAAAATCCTCAAAACATTTTCCTAACTCAGCCCCAAATATATAAATTAGCTTGAATATGAAAGCATTATGTTCCAGGTTTCATACAGGTGCATAACAGGTATGAGAGTCTAGGTAAGAATTAATTGAAGCAATCCATATATCAGTAAAGGTACTGTACCATTTATATTCCAGTTCCAGCAATAAAATGTTTGTGTTGTCCTACAATTCCTTCTAATCTTTATTCATTCACTTACCATCACCATTTTCATTTTATTTTTGGATAATCCTTACAGTATTATTCATCTATGTATAACCAAATATATCTTTCTATAGTAATTTAGTATTCAAATGCAATTTACCTTCAGTTTTACCTGTAATTATTTTTACAAAAGTTTATTTTTACAGTGTCATATCATATTTTGTTATGGAAAATTTTTAATGTATGCAAATTGATATACACATTTCGTTTGCTACTGTAATGACACAATATAAATTTTCATGATTTATTTTTTGGATACTTACTTGCTGTATCTTTACGCCAGCAGGTGAGTCGACATTCAAATAAAAGATAGCTTGGCTGACCCAGATGACTGTCTAGTTCATCTCTTCTCCACCAGGTGTTTTGAATATTTTAGCTCTTGTCAGAATTCTTCATGGCAGCCCACTATGTTGTGGGGAGGCTGGGTAGGGTCTACTTTAACAGTAGGTAAGTATCCAAATAATCAATTTTATTCTAATTCATTATATAATTTGGGATGGACCTTACCTACTGTTAAAGATAGTAAATTCTCACATTGAGAAGAGAATGGTGTGTAGTGCAGCTAGATATATCCACTCAGCAAAGTAAGCTAAAGGTTTCTTGCATGAAACCCAAAACATTCTTACCTGATCTGGAATCCTTCCTGGATATTACTGACACCAGAAGGTGAATTCCATTCAGGGAGAAAGGCTCTCATTTGTGTGCATTGAAGAGTAGCCTTGCAACGAAAACTACTTCAGCTATAATGAAATACTGTACAAGCAGCGTGAAGAGTCCACTGTGCCTGGGTCCGAAAGCCCCCTAAACAACAGTCAACTAAAAATACATACCTCAATAATATACACTTCACTCCTATACAACATACATACCTTTAAGCTCCCCATAAAATCAAAACTCAGGATTTAAAATAGAGCCTAAAAGATTGCTCTTTCTTCAGTTCCAGAAAAAACTTGACCAGGTACAACTAGCAGACTAAAGTGCTGGATATCCTTTTAAAACGGTGCTCAGAGCAATACACAAACCACTGACTGCTTCTGATACAAGGTCATGATTGTCTCTACTAATAAAGGAGAGGTTCTGAGATACCTTGGAAAACCCTCTTGCTTGGAGATGGTCAAGAGTCTCCAGGCAGTTAATTGTGGCGTGCAGAGGCTTTAGTGAAACGTAAAGCTCTAAGCACCTTCTTACAACTGGAAACCAAAGTACAGTAGTGGCATTCCAAGAACCAGCTTCAAGCAAAGGTCCCCCAAGGCAACTGGCTATTGGAGGCCAGTGATAGACCTATCAATGTTCAACCTCTCTATCAGAAAGATGAGGTTCAAGATGGAGACTCCTCGAAAAGTCTTGGCTACAGTTGTTGAATTGCTAAAAATTTGCTCATTTTCAAAGGTGACTTTCATAAATAAAAATATAATAAATCTTTATTCTTCCTTCACACAATGGAGAGGAGTGTTACAAAAGTATGCCACTAAATCTATGGTTGTAGCTGTGGCTGAAGAATGAATAATGTGCAGGCCACAAAATTTTGTGGAAGAGACAAAAGCAATGTCTGTGATTGGTGAAATCACACCTTTATTTCATTCATTTCATTTATAAATAAAGTAATTTGCATTTTTAACCCAGCTTTGATAATTTATGTAAAAATAAACCTAAATTTCATTTAGCAACTAATGGCTGTGATGACATCAGTAAAATGCAACCAGAGGATGATTTTAAGAATGAAAACAATACCAGAAATGGGGCCTGATCGCTACGTTTGCAAATTATAACATGAAAAAACAGTTGACCCCCGACTATTAGCGGTTCAGAATTCGCAGTTTTTCGTAGAGCAATATTCAATAATTACTGTATTTTCATGTTATTATTGTGACTAAATTTTTTATAAAAAACTATTTACTAATTTTCAAATAATATTAATGAAAACAGCAAAACATCACTAAAATGTATTTCTTTCAATTCATATTTAAATATTTCTTAACTCAGAGAGAGAGAGATTTATGTAAGCCTGAAGAAAGAAAGGGGTTTGTAAGCTTTGCCTGGTAATAAATCGGTTTTCTCCCCTCCTTATAGGAGAGACTTTTTTATACTGAACCCTCCCATAGGAGGGACCTCCCTATAGTGAACCCTCCTGGTGACTACAGCCCCCTAATACGGTTTTCTCACCTCATTATAGTGCCTACAGCTACGCCACTCAGAAATAATACTGAAATATTAAAGTTATATTGAAATATTAAAATGATATAAAGTGATACTGAAATATTAAAATGATATAAAAGTGTTTTAGTATGATAGTGTAAGGTATACATATTTGGTGTTTGAACTATTAAAACAGGCAGTAATAAGAGCTTTTAGAGGGGGCCTTTTGTGGTTGAACTATTAAAATAGGCAGTTATAGGCATTTTTAGAGAGGGTGTCAAGTATTCACGGGTTTTACCTATTTGCGGGTGGTTGTGGTCCCTATTCCCCACGGATACCGAGGGTCGACTGTAATGCTTGAAATATTATTTGACTTTTGCAAATGGATATCTGTTGGTTTAACAACCTAACCTGGGCCAATACTCTCTCTCTCTCTCAGGTTTCAATACAAAAGCAGCAGATTTTTAGGTTTTTGCTGAAAACGAAGCCAGAAAAGCTTGTAGAGCCGGAAAACACTGAAAGGTGCCACAAGATCAGAATACAATAGTGAGCTTATAAAGTAGTTTAGGCTCCAACATAGCAAAGGTTAAAGCATTTCCAGGGAGATGCTTTTGGAGCATAACAGAATTTTCATAAGGAACTAAACCTAGCGAATGACAGCGATTATTCATAAGCTTTTTTCTACTTTTGATAACGCAGCAATGCATATGTGGAATGAGCTGACAAGATTTTGTTTACAAAGTGTTTTTCTTTAGGGTTATTTCTATCATCCGGCATTTTCTGTGGTCTGGCAGTGGCGTGGTTCCAAGGGTGCTGGATGGAAGATTGCATTACTACCATAGATTGTGGTAGAAATTACTGTGCAATCTATGAGTGCCACCCTGGCAGATTACCTAGCTGCAATACCAGTGCTTGATTGCAAAAAGGTGTGAGGAATATAGGACCTCTGGAAATGAGAAATTCTACAACAGTGAGGCACATTTACTACATACTGGTGCTGCTCTTCAGCAAACATGGTTGCTCTTGGCAGGAAAAGGGGATCAAGGATCAATTAAGAATGTGAAAGATCTCTGTTAAAATACAACTTACGAAAAACTGATACAGGGTAAGTAAATGATTAAACAACTGAAGTACTATCGCACAGTTCAGAAACTACTGAAGCAACTGGAATTCTATGTCTATAATCCTATATATAACTCAACTGGGTCACTGACATCAGTTACTCTTAACAGATAAGGATAATTTGTGCCTTTGACTTTGATGCAAGCATTTAACTCTAACGAATAAATCCTTTGGAGAACACACTGAATTTGAGATGGTTGACAGTTGAGAGAGAGAGAGAGATGGCAAAGATCACAAACCTCTGCCCCAAGACACACTTTGGTTCCCTGGTAGAGAAGACCTACTGACGCAGGGCAGTCCAGAGGGAGGGCTACAGACAGACAAAGGCCCTGATCTTTATCTATCGAAACTCAGTCAAATGCTCAACTGATGAAACTAATATATTAATTTTACCTTTCCTTTTCTCCTGAACCACACAGGGAGCATAAGAAGGTGGAGCAATGGGAATGACATGAGCTACACTAAATGAAGAAGAAGGAAAAGACTGAGCAGGCTGATTGCTGATCCTAGAAAATTGTCTGCATAACCTATCAGATTCTCGCATTTTCCGATACCTAACAAAATATTCATTCTCATCATACAACAATTTACATTTTCACACAAAGATGAAAAAATACATTTTCACACAAAGATGAAAAAAATAAAATCACTCTTATAACCTCTACCAGTAATATCTGTGTGACTAACATACCAAACTGAATACATTACCCTCTACTAATAACACCTGTGTGACTCAGTGCCCATCAAACTACTTTTGGTTTACGTAAGACTTGATTGTACAGAACCTAATGCTTCTATCACTGCTTGCTTTAGATGATATCATGCAAAACATAAAACAAGCACAATACTGTACAGGACAAAAGCAGCCATAGTAAAAATTATTGCAGCCAATTCACACTATATGCACAAGGACATGGCATAAAGAATTCTGACAAGTACATAAACAATCCAATGACACCTGGCAGGATACAGAGGATTACCAACTGTCCACCACAGTCAGCAAAGCATTAATTCTTTTATTTACTATGAATGCTTTTCACACATAACAGTGCGAAGATGTAAGCTAACTTTTACTGTAAATACGATTCATCACAAACAATTACAATTATTATGCTCTAGAAACCACATATTACCAACTACCAGACCCCTTCCATAACACAAATTTTCTCACCAGACATGCCATTCCCATTTAATATATGCACAACAAATCAAACATGATATCTCATTTTTCACTTACCTTAACATTTAAATATTAATGCATTACCACATTAATCTCTTAGCCTAGCTAAGCACAGATTCACTACTTTGAGAAGCTTGCTCTTTCACCTTCAATTTTTATTCCTGGTTTAAGCACAGATTCACTACTTGAGAAACTTGCTCTTTCACCTTCAGTTTTTATTCCTGGTTCATATACACTTCCTTTCATATCTTTTTTTCAACAGCTTTTTAACCATTCAAACTGTCTTCCATACTTGTATTTTTACTAGGTTTACTGTTCTGAATCAAATCATATTCTTAAAAAAGAGAATAACAGAGACTTTTCCTGAAAAAACAATACTAACTTTTCTTTGAGTTTTTGGTGTACGATCTTTGGAAACCTTCCTCACTGTTAAATGGTGTTGCTTTGAGATTCCCGATGATGTTAGAGTAGCCTGAAAAATGACACAAAAGAAAATTCATTATTGAACCTATTAGTAATTTTCAATCAAATCTCTATCAACAAGAATAAAAATAAGAAACTATAACTATTAAAACCATATCCCATTGCAATACTACAAAAACTAGCCTGACTAGGATTATACACATGAAAAGAGGTTGCTAACTGAATCCTAGCTCAATGCGGGATTTTCATCATGCTTTCCGATCAACATAAAATCAAACTGGGAAATTACTGTGAATATTAACAAAGAAATGTTAACATTAATGCTTCATTATAAAAGTTAGTTATTTCAGTCATCAAGCAAAATAAGATTCCTAAATACATGTTTTCCAACATGTACATTCCCCAATCAGTTTTATTTGCCATGGCGAACTAGTATCACATATATCACTATATCACTGATACTGATGTCAAAATTGAATTACACAGTATGAAAAACTTGAAATGTTTCATCTTGTTGCAGTTGCTGCAATACTTCCTACAAATACAGTCTGGCCTCTTTAAGCTGGCTCCCTTGGGACCAGGCCATGGCCAGACCACAGAAAATGCCGGATGACAGAAATCACCCCTATAAAACCTCTATAAAAACAGAGTCCTGCCAGCTTATGAACAAAGCTTATGAATAATCACTGTCATTCATTAGGTTGAACTCCCTATGAAAATTATAAACTGCTCCATAAGCATCTCCCTGGAAAAGCTTACACCTTTGGTTCAGTCCAGAGAGAGAAGACTCACTTTAAAAGTGTGCAGTCCAGTTGAGAGAGAGAGAGAGAGAGAGAGAGAGAGAGAGAGAGAGAGAGAGAGAGAGAGTGTGTCTGAAAATTCAAATAGTACAGTTGTATTTTAATAAACTGATGTTTTACATGCCATATTCTATTATACTTCATGCACCATTGTCATATTATTGTATTATAATTCATAAACAGTGATCAGGCCCCATTTGCTTTCTGGTAATGTTTACATTCTTAAAATCATCAGCCGATTGCATTTTACAGACATCACAGCCAATAGTTACAAAATGAAACATTTCGGAGATTATTTTTTTAAATTATTGAAGTTGGGTTTAAAATGCAATTTTATTTATGAATAAAGAAAATTAAATGATGTAAAGTTTGTGATTTAGCCAGTTGGATGTTGCTTTTGCTTCTTCCAAAATGTTTTGTGGCCTGCAAATTATTAATTTCTTAAGCCAAAGCTACAACGGTAATTTTAGTGGCACACTTTCATAACACTTTTCTCTCCATTACATGAAGGATGAATTAAGATTTAATTTATTTTAATTTATAGAAGTCATCACTGTAAATTAGCAAATTTTTAACACGTCGACAACTGTAACGCAACCCTTAATAAATGTGTGTTAGTTATGGTAACTGACATCAGCAAACAGCTGTTTCTTGATTTGACTGCTTATGTCAGTACTTGCTGTTGTTTATACTAGTGTCTAGCACGCAGGAGTAAGTGGTTGTTAATCATAAGAAATAACAATTAATTCTTAGAAAAGTCACAAAGTTGGTAAGCCTGATTTAATGTAAGGAGTTTCACGTTTAACCTAATGAACTTTTGCTTCTAGGTCTATTTATTAGTTAAAAGCTAACTCAAATTATAATATGCATTATCAATGGTATCTACCGAAACTGAGATAGGCATAGAAATCCCGACCTAGTTCAACCTACTGAAAATACATCTCACCCTATACATAATGTACATGATCAAATCATGTTTTTGGACAAAATTTTAATGGTTGTTTGATAAACAAGATCGGATGATACATGGGTACAGTACATATGCAAGTTATGGTTCTTTTGTAAGATGTATATTTTTGAGTTTCACAGATTGTTTTCGTTGGAAATAAACTGTGCTTGTGTATTTACGGAGCAAGCCTCAGTTCCAAAATCCGAAAAAATCCAAAAACTGAAATGACCTGTGGAGCCGCACTTGTAGCCGCTCAAAACTAATGATCACGATATACAGTACTGTATACAGTATATGTAAATTATGGTTCTTTTGGATGCTGTATACAGTCGACCCCCACCTATTGGCGGTTCAGGATTCGCGGATTGACTTATTTGCGGATTTTTCTGTGGAACTTATCCCAAAATTGTTTGTGGAAAATTCGGTAATTCGCGGATTTTTTCGTCAAGAAACATTCACTAATTACAATTTTCATGTTATTTTCCTGACTACACTTTTTCAGATAATAAAATGATTTACTAATTTCAAATATTAATGTTAATATAAAGACTGCAAAATATCAATAAACTATTTTATTTAATGCATAGTAAATATTTCATTCTCTTTTTATCTCTATCCTTTTTCCTATTACGAGTTCATCAAAATTATTGATGAACTTTCTCACTGCTTCCCCTCTTACCCGAGCATTTTGCAAACTCAATCTGCTTTTGTACCATTCAATACTTGCGATGAATTCTTGTCTATAGTCATCATCTACACGTTCTGTACAGGTCTGAAACAGACTTCTAGCCTTTGCCTGGTGGTAATAAGGCTTATTGGTGTTCGCCTTTTAATCTGGTTTTCTATCCACACTGTTACTGTGATAACTGCCATTTCATGGACTGGTCCTTGCCTCTGCTCTGTAATTTCAGTAGATTTCACTGAAGCAAAACCTTTTCATAGCTTCATTTATGCGTTCTAGATCCTTAAGGATTGTCGACACTTTTCAACGGGGAAGTTCTAGGCTATGTGGTATTGTGCTTATTCTTTTTCCTCGTTCATACTGATATCTTACATTACTAATTCCAAGTTTATATCCTTTCTTGCCTTATTGGCTGGCCAAATTGTTGATGATGAAAATGCTTCTGTCAACATACTGACGCTTAATAAACACTTTTTAAATAGTACATGAAGCACAATTTACAGCTATTGTTCTCAGTACTGATACTAGCACAAGACAGTGTTTTGAGAGTGAGGGAAATGAAAGCAGGTGGGGTGAGTGTGTACAAGCATGTTAGGCGGGCCAC
This sequence comes from Macrobrachium rosenbergii, assembly GCF_040412425.1. NCBI lineage: Eukaryota > Metazoa > Arthropoda > Malacostraca > Decapoda > Palaemonidae > Macrobrachium > Macrobrachium rosenbergii. The sequence continues at coordinate 32,338,909 of NC_089746.1, forward strand.
AAACTATCAAACATGTTTGATCATACACTGCTACAGACTGCAGCTAGTGTATACAATTAAAAACTATCAAACATGTTTGATCATACACTGCTACAGACTGCAGCTAGTTTATACCATTAAATGTTAGTATGTGTCAGAAATCTTTGCCATAACATCTTAAATGGACGACTATCAAACTTAGTGGGTCCTTCCAACCTAGCCATACGTTCTTAAATTGTTTAACTTTAACTGTAAGATCATATGCCATGTTGGATATAAACGTTTGATATTGTGGGGCCTGCTTCACACGCATCATTGGGACTGCTACTCGTATGACCTGCCTGATTTATGTTTCATAAATTACGCAGATTTATGTTTCATAAATCTGCGTAATTTTCTTTTTATATTTCTTATTTTCATAATTTTTTACTACTGTCGTAAATGCAGATTGCCGTAAGTTGCACCAGTTGTAAGTCAACACCTATCTGTAAATGGTTCAAGCACTCAGGGTTTACCTAGATGTCACAGAAAACATCCCAAATGGTCCTCTTTTCCCCATACCTTAGGACAAACCACTCTCTCCATGGGCTGAGAATTACTGTACTGTCCCTCATTAAAAAGGCAGACCCTAAGTTGCATGACATGCAACAAGTGAGCACATAGTTAACTTTCTTGGGAAATGTTTCTATCGAATAAGTCTCTGAGTATATGGGATGGTTATTAGAGGCAGTGTTCCTGAACTGGCGAAGGTGCAATAATCCTGCAGCCAGACCCAACATAATTAGGAGTCACCTTAGAACCACAAAGAATAATACATAAATAGGTTCGTGTGTTATTTTCCATTCTTTATTGGCAAATGGTAATGGGTATCCAAAATAAAGGAAACTATTAATGACCTGTGACTTTACCTTTCATAAAAAAATCCTGGAACACTATTACCATGAAAGTGGTGGTCATGCTGAGATATTGGCGGGAAAGGCACAATAATCCTACAGGCAGACTTGACATAATTAGGTAAGTCACCTCAGAACCACAAGAATAATACACATATAGGCAGTTCCCAGGTTACGACGGGTTCGGCTTACGACTTTCCGGGGTTATGACGCTTTTCAAATATATTCATCAGAAATTATTTCCTGGTTTACACACGCATGTTCCATGATTACAAAGCTTACGACGCCAATCCGATGGAAGAAATACGGCTACAAAATGGAAGAATAATAAAAATTTAGAGGTTTTTTGATGAAAAACTCAGTAAAAATGCAGTTTACATTGTTTTCAATACACCCAAAGCATTAAAAGTAAGGTTTTCTTAGGATATTTGACCGTTTTCAACCATTTTTCAGCTTACAACGCGGCATAGGAATGGAAGCCTGGCTGTAAACCAGGTACTGCCTGTATAGGTTTTTGAGTTTTTTTTTCTGTTATTGCCAAACCCTAATGGGTGTCCAGAATAAAGAAAATGGTTGATAACCTGTGACTTTATCTTGGATAAAAAATTCCTAAACAACTATTGCCATGAAAGTGGTGGTCATACTGAGATACTGCTGGGGGATGGTGCAATAATCCTGCAGCCAGACCCAACATAACTAGGAAAGTCACCTTAGAACCCCAAAGAATAATACATAAATAGGTTTGAGTGTTCCTTCCTGTTCTTATTGCCAAACCCTAACTGCTATCCAGAATAAATAAAATAAAATGGTTGATAACCTGTGACTATACCTTGGACCAAAAATTTATCTGGGTTGTTGGGATTTATTTATTTATAAGGAGCTAAGTCATTTCATCACCTGTCAATTTCTTTAGTAAGCTCCTTTGAGGAGGAATGGTGGCTACGCTTAAAAACAAAAAAAAAAACATGTTTTAACATAGGAAAAACTTATTTTTGGTAGATGCTAATAAAAAGGCATGGGACTGGGGTGAACATTTATCCTGCACAGACCTGACATGTAAGTTAGCTGACATATGTGCTGTCACATGTATGAATAGGATGAAGGGAAGATCGATGCAGTCACTGTGGACAGGAGATTGAGCCCTCTTTTCCTGAGTCCTTTACTGTATATTCTATCACTGTGCCAACAAGTACTATTTTGGCTGAGACCAATTATAAGAGAATTCTTTGAGACTGATTGGTCTGTCTTACGAGGCATTGGGGGGGACTAAAAGAGTGTAACTCCTTTGAGAACAAACAGTTGCTACAACAAATAGGTTTTGTCTATCTGTTATTTTAATTGTAAAATAAACCAATTTGTAATGTGTATTTTATGAATTCATGACCTACTGAACTTTTTCTCTTTATATTCTAGGCAAACCTGCTTAGCAGAAACTCTCTAAAAATATTCCATTTAATTACTGATGAATACTCAGTGATAAATAAAATCTGTGAACTCAAAACTTGTGAAATTCCAGGGTCAACTGTAGTCTAAGTCCCTCTATAATTCGTGCATGCTACAGTGACTTTTTTTTTCTGCCTTCTCAATACAGGCATTAAATTTCTTTTTTTTTTTTTAAAGACAATGGGAATCTAACTTTCATATGGCATTCTTTTCAAACACAACGTGGTGTTCTTACTTGCTCTTTCTTCTCTAATTTGGGCATCATAAATCTATTGAATTATCTATATTTTGCTGTCTTGACATTGTCACATTTACTACACAGTATTGAGCTCATTCCCCACAACTTTCCATCATCATCAACAAAGCCACTTTCCTAGTTGTATTTCCTTTCCAGACACCATATGCATCATACAGCTAACAGAAAAACAAAGTTACAATAATGCACAATATAAACAGTGGTGTTCTTTACCATTAACTGATTCAAAATCAAATTAACCAAAGGTGGAAAATAATTTCATCATTAAAAATCATGTTGCATTTTTATGATCAAGGGAAACCCACACAAAACTTACTTTTTCTTCATCCATATTCGGAGGCCAACCTGTCCACTGTTGATGTCTCACAGCTATGTTAGTTAAGTCATGAATATCATTCTTAATTTCCCGTATTCTTTTACTACCTGGAAACCGCAGGCTATAATCTTTACTATTAGTTTCGTCATGTATTAGTAGTAGGTAGTCATCATCATGTGCTCCATTAATTCTGTGGAAAAAAGAAGTTATAATTCTCAAACCCAAAACCCTTCATGTCAATTTCAAAACAAAGAACCCACTGTGAAATACATGATACAGTAAGGTTGCTTAACACCATATCTCATTTACAAAATGCCATAGATATAAATATCAAAAAACAATGTTCCTAAAACAAATTTTTTATACAAACCTAAAAATCAAATTATTCTTTCTCACTCTTTCATATGAGTTGGTAACATAATGTTTTCCATGACTGCCTTGGCCAACATCATACTTAAAACCTGCATTTTTCATTCATTCCAATTTTCTTTATAACCAATGGTCTTTCTGATTTATGCTGATCATGTTTTGAAAAGCCATCATTAATGTCATCTCCTTGTATAGTTGATTAATTTGATCACCCTTTCATCTCTTCATTTGGGGTAATTTTGTTTTAATCATTTTTATTTCTGTGCAATTTAATAATTTTTATTTCTGTGCAATGTTATTTGGGTTTTGTACTGGACTGTTATTACTTCATCTTAGTTAACGTTATTGTTCCTGTCCACCCAGTTATTACGTAATACTGCTTTTTCACTTGGTATCCCTATTTTTCTTAATGTCTAAGTGTATTATTTCATGTATCAGATACCAATGTAGCTATCAGTTTTAGTAATTACCAGGTTCAATGATAATTTTTTTTTGTTTGGTTGAATGTTAAGGTATTAGTTAGCAGAGTTATTTGTTAAGACTAATTATTTACCCTTAGCTTTACAGTGTGGATATGCCTCTGTGCACTCCCGACACACCTGTAGATTGTCACATTTTCTTTACATTGAGACTTACATCTTTGTGGCCCTCATGCTAAGGTCACATTCCACAGACATTTTCAACACAGGAATGGATTTCATGGGACACTCTGCCTCCCTGGGGTATGACCCCAAAGTGCTCTATGGTCAGTAAGGTGTCTGCAGCCACCAGTTCCAACAAAAGTAGATGGCTATTACTCCCATGACCCTATGTGAGGCCTGCCCTCCTCAGCCTCTCACCTTGCCTACCTGCAGCCTCAAGCCAGACTTGCTAAGCCACTGACATACAGGATGTTTACTCTCCTTGCCTCTTTACTCTAGGATGAGACATCTCCACTGTGTTCCAGTGACCAAACTACCATAACTGCCTGCCCTCCAGCTGCTATCCTGTGACATTGTTGCTACCCTCTTTCCCTAACCTATGGAGTCTACATTCATATGTCACCTTCCCTATAAGGTCATGATTTCTATGCACTCTCGCAGTGGTCTTTAATCAGTTTGTCTCTCAGCTAGCTTTATCTTGGACATGACTCAAATCCCCTCTCCCAGCCCTATATTGTTGCATTCAGATGCCATCTTCTGCCTGTGGAACTGCCAACATCCTTCACTCATATTAATAATGTCCAACCAGAGCCATCCCAGGTACCTGTACTAATGCCACAGTTGGAGAAGATTTTCCTGCACAAGTGTTTGGAGATCTTCAACACCTATTCTTCCTTCCACAGCAGGTGTTTCAGCTGAGATTCATATCCTTCCTTGCTATGGGATTTTGAGGTAGTGGTTGGGTGCCAATCTTATTATGATCGGCCAAACCAAAAAACTACTGAAGATTCTTTTTGAAGGAGCACTCACAGTTCCTGCATGAATAGAGACTGCAGTTGTTCCAGGACTTGTAGGGGTAACCAGCACAATGCAGCAAACCACAGGTGCAAAGGTAGCACAGCACGAGATGAATCAGTCCTCTTCCTCAGAAAAGGACCAAATACTGGAAGCCTATCAAGTCTTCTTGCAGGGAGAGCCAGACATAGAACCCGTCCTTCCTCCACATGGAAGTACTGAAAGAGGACGATCAAAGGTGTGATGGAAAACTCCACAATACTTTTCATTACTAAACAACTCGATCTGATCGGGGCCGTTGATAATGCCTGGACACAAGACTGGGTTTCACTAGCCCCTTTCTAATGGCCCCAAGCAGCTGGAGACAGAAGGGTAGAAGGGTCAAAGTGCTAAAGTGCTACCCAGTCACCGTGGCTGTCCAATCATGGAATTACCAGGAACACAGGGTTATTGTTCCCCAAAAACTTGATTCAAAACCAAGAATTCAAGAACTGAATGAGCAGCTCAAACAGACCCTACACAGTCTTCCTCGTGTGATCCCAAAAGATCACTGGGGAAGAGCCAAGTGTTTCCCTATCACCACAGTTGCCCGACCAAGGAAAGATAGGGAGAACACCCCTGGACCATCAGCAAACCTAACCTAACCTGTAGGTCGGGTAACAAAAGCCAACGGTCCATCTGAACAAACCATGCAAACCCTCTCTGTGTGATACCAAACGACTGCAGTGAGAAGGGTTAAAGTGCTTACTTGTTACTACGGTCATCCGACCATAGAAAAGCAGAACACTCCCAACTCTTTGCCACCCCTAAACCTGGTCTGTAGAATGGGAAAACGAGGAGTGAACGAAGTCGCATGAAAGATGGGCTCACTTCTTTTCTTAGAGAAGAGAAGTTGATTCGGAGCAAGCTTGAAAGCTTACAGAGACAAAACAAAGAGAACCTCAAGTCTAAGGGAATGGCACTTGGTGCCAGCCTTGCTGGGGAAAATCATTCACTGATGGTGATCGTAACTCCCCACCCTACTCCGAAGGGAAAGGCACACAGAAAGTAGCTTCAAAAGCCTTCTATTATGGGGCAAACTCCTCCCCACTCCAAACTCACAACCGTAGTATGAGTGGATGTGAGGTTCAGAAGAACAATGAAGATGATGATGATGACGAAGGGAAGGAGACAGCCTCTACCTCCTTCCACCAGTATCGAAACCTGCCTCATCTGCAGTAGTTAAGTTAGTTAGTTAGTTATAAATGATTTGTTTAACCAGACCTCTGAACTCTTTTAGGGTTCTTCTCGGGCTGGGAAAAAAAGGGGGGGAAAGAGTACATAAAAAATTAAGTAGTTAAATAAATAAATAAAAAAAGGGGGAATTAAAAAAAAAATTCAAGAGAAAAAAAAATGGAGGAAAAAAGGGGGAAGATTATATTTTTACTTATCATTTTAATTTTGTTTAAGAAGAGAATGATATTATTAATTGAAAAGTTATTACCTTCTGCTAGAATATCCTTTATTGATTTATTTTGTAAATAAGTATTTCTTTCATGATGCCATCTGGGACAGTCAACCAAGATATGTTTGATTGTTATTGGGATGTTCCATCTTTCACAAGTTATTGGGTTTGTGTGCGGAGTTGACATCAGATGACCATGTGTGAGTCTGGAGTGTCCTATTCTGAGTCTTGTTAAAATAACCTCATTAATTCTTTGCTTTTGGGTAGAAGAATGCCACTTTTTAACTTCGTTCTTAATTTGTTTTAGTTTGTTTTGAGGGGGTATATTTGTACAATCATTTTGCCAATCCCTATAAATTAAGGATTTAACTGATGCTAGCCAGTGTGAGTTACGAATCACAACTAAGCCTGGGGTGGGGGAAATTATGGCCTTCTGTAGCTTTCAGAGATAAATCTTAATTTCTACAAAAACCTTGAATACCAATAAGTTATAATATATAGCAAAACCTAACTAAAGAACTCTCACAAAATAGGTTCAAGCTAACACTGAATTTGTTCAGCATGTAAAATAAACGAATGAAATAATCTCTTAACTTTATAGATTATTACTAGATAAATAAAAGAGATGTAAAAATAAGAAAAATGAACCCAGATTTATGAAACTTTCCTTTGAGCCAATTACTCGCTTGTTCATTTTTTTTTAAGGATTCTTTGCATTCCAAAAATTTTCACATCTCCACTTATCAACATGTTTATTACTATATACATGTATATAATTTCAAAAATACATTTCTTTCAAAAACTTTCATAACAGTGATGCCTAATGAACAATAATTCCCGGTTTATGACGCATGAAACATATATATACCCTTGTAACATTTCATTTGTCCAAATTTTACCAGTGAACAGGGGCAGAGAAGGAAGTGCTCGAAATATAAGGATAGTACTAAACATGGTGAAACACATTTGACCCCCCTTAACCATTAAAAAAAATCATGACGTCGAAACCATTTGATTGTTGGTTTTTTCTTGTGAACAATGAATCCCCTAAGGGGGCTCCGGAGGGCTTGCCCACAGCTAAGAGAATGGCAAAACAATGACCAGTTTTCATAACTTGGTTAGCTTAGCTATTGCCCTTAATTATTACTAGTTATTCTTTTAAAAATGAAGCTGAAGCCATTCAGAAACCAGGTGTTTGAACACTGCAGGTTGTGTTGTTACACTATCGTAATCATTTTCCAATTGCCAGTGCCGGGCTGCATTATTGAGCGTGTATTTGAGTACTACAAATTATGATAGCAAAACTTTTCTTTTCTGGTGTAATTTTGCATTTTCTCGAATTTTGATGCTGATTTGTTTCGAAAACCCATATTTTTGGAATTGGGGATAATGGCTTAGTTCCCCAACTCCAAAAACGGGAAGTTACGTTAATGAGTTGTAATGGAACTGAAGTCAGGGTATAATAGAATGGTTTTTCTGGCATATCTTCACGGGTTTTTGAATTTGATGTAGATTTTTGTTGGATATAAACAGCTCTGGGTTTAGAATATTGGTATCCTGACTGCATGACTACTGATTTCCGGGCAAAATCATCATCAAATTCGTTCAAAACTCGTGAAAATATGCCAAACAAACCATTGTGTTGTCCAATAGGGAATATTGGCAACTTACAAAATTTTACCATATTTGAACTTATGGGTGGCTCCAACAAAATTTTAACTTGTGACCCTGTCTGTTCGTATCTCTGAAAGTTCTCAAGTTAAAAGTTTATAATAGGTAGTGTCTGTACTTTGTCAAGTAAGTTTGTATATGAACAAATAAGGTTTACATCCTGTCCTAAATTCTCATTGCACTTTTTCTGAACTGAAAGGGGAGTGGAAGGTGGAGCTAAAGAGTAAGTCTCAGTAATAGCTAAAGCATTAGCATAGGAAAAAACCAAAGACTAAGCAGGGATAGCATCAGATGAGGGACCTACTTGAGCATACAGTCCTTAGACCAATCGCATATAGTCCTTAGACCAATCCCTACATTCCTCACATCTATTTTCTATATCATACTCTATACCCCTGCAGCTGGCACAATCTTTGTCTTAATTGCTCAAAATTTAACATCCTGCTACCACAGTAATCATTCCTACAGAGCTTGATGTTCTTGGCCTTGCTTCCAGTGGAAGACATCCTGAGAAAAATACATGTGCAGCAATGAAAGCAGCAAATAGCCAAAACCATGAAATACAAACAAGTGTCTATGCACAATGGCAGCAAGGAGAATTCTAAACACACATATGAAGAACAAGTGTACTAGAGGGTCATCTGGTCAGCCATTACATCTTTTTTTTTCTTTAAATAACAACTTGCCTATCTATCTTTAGAAGTAGGTAAGACTCATCCCAAATAATTCTCGTCTTTCATCTTCTGATATACTGTTGTGGTGTGTAAATTGAGCATATGTTATTAAGAAAGACTGATTAAAACTTACAAAGGAAAGATACAGAACTCTAAATTATGCACTGTTCTTGGGATGCCCTGACATAAATTCTTTTTTATTCTGGTTTATCACTCATTTCTGAATAATCGTGCCTCTAAGGGGAAACGCAAAGAAAACTTGTAAATCTAATCCTGATACTTAAAACTTTTAGGATGTCTATTTCAATACTAATTCTATATTCATGTTTGAATTAAAAGTAACTTAACCACAAAAATTCAACAGATAATATACATGAGCAGATATCTGATGAAAAATAAAAAAAAAATATAATCACAATTAATCAAATAAAGGTTATCAAAGTGGGAGACAAATTACTTTTATAGTATCACATTAGTATTATAATTTGCAAGCTTAAGAGTTACTGAGCTTTCCACACAAGTGATCCATAGCAGGACTAAGTCAGACATCAATATAATCCCACGACATAAAACAGTGCCAGTTATACAGTTTTTCCAGAATCATAAAGTAATGTAAAAAGAGCATTACATTACACCATTAACTGGACCCTACATGTGTGCAACTGGATCCCCGTAAGTGCCAAAATTCATTGCCTTATGTCAGGCAGGAACCCTGGGTTATTTCACATCCAATGTACTATGGTACCCACTTTTAAGTTCTCTTGTTTGAGGATACACTCAAGCAGCCTTCCCTTTTTTTTTACTGATATTTATTTTCATTTATCTACTTACTGTTATTTTCTTATTGATGATAAATTTATAATCATATTTATTCATTATTTGTTAGTAACCATATTTATTCATTATCTGTTTTTAACATTTGTTAGTAATCATATTTGACTTTTTTTCTTATAAAGTTCTCTTTTAAACCATACATTCTGCTCTGTAGGAGCCTGCTAAACATTCATGGCATTTAGGCTCATTCCAGAGTGTATGGCTGTTATGGATAAAAAGGAAGTGAAATTTCTAATCTCACATAGTTGGTTTATCTTTGAAGGAAACATGAAGCAGGACAAATTTAAATAGGTTGGTAAGTTGGCATATGTAAAATGGATAAAAGCTTGTAGGGTATGGATTAACTTCTCTAGGAACTGGAGTAATCCTACAGCAATATATACCCTGATTGGATGAAGAAATAAGGAAATCTCAACATCCTAAATTAACATCAAATAACAGTGATGAACTCGTTGAGGAAACCCTCCAACATCTTGACTATACCCTAGCTACAAAAGGTTGAGACTTTCCTATAGTTAGCGTGTTTCCAATCTTGCCAAAGGAGGTATTTAATCCTTATCCAAAAAGGTACACTTTCACGATTAGCCCCGAGGTTAAGGTTAATCCTGAGAGGGGACATGCTCGTTTTAAAGTAATGTATGCATATGTAGGCATGCATATATATTTACGTATGTAGGCTACTTTTATGCATAAAAGGTATAGCCTATATATTCTTCCGTATTTTCAAAATTCATCTCTCAGTCGTCAGCTTTGAGTAGGAACTTAGCAGCGGGGAAAAGATGCCATGTCACATTTGAACAAGGGGAAGGTCTAAAAACCCGCCAGGTCACCCGATTTGGGGGTAGAACAATACTGCTCTTCAAGCACCCCCTCCCCCCCACCATCGAATGTTTTTTCAGGATTAGGCAGCCGTTACACCCAAAAGGGCGTCTTAGGGATGTAAGTGGGCTGCTCTCCTTACCTTTAAGAGCCTTAGCCATAAGATCTATTTCCCTTGAACTTTGTACTGGTGGAAATTGCATTTCAGGTCGACCTGTGCCTTGTGCCAACGCTGAAAACAACCTCAAAGAAGAAACTTTGCGCCCACACTCCAGACTCCGCTATACTCCACCAAAGGGGCCAGACACAAGTTTGTGTAGTCCTCACTCCATTGTACACTGGCATTGTGAACTTCTGCGGCCAACAGGCGTTCTCCTAGCGAGTCCAGCCACAGATGTAATCAGGTACGTCACTGAAGCGCAACACCACCAGTTTCTGCTTTTCCTTCTCGTGAATTTCTCTCCATATTTTCTGAATTTCCAACTTTTCATTCTCTTAAGCAAAGCCCCCTTTGTTAAATCAAACCCTACCAACAAAAGCAGCCCAAGCTTCGCCCCCATGACTTGTCCCAAGCTAAAATTAAATCAATTCAGTGATCAGCATTAGAATATTCCCACCATAGTGTTAACCAAGGGCTAATTAATTCTAACTGATCAATTCCTCCATGGTGTAGATTAAGATTCTTGCGAGAGAAACGCCTTGTTTGAATGCTACTCTGGAATTCTCTTCCAGAAATCCTGCTACTCTGCTCCCAAGTGGTCGATCCCAGCCTTGTGAATCAATTCCACTTAGATGTGCTGCCATTTAAGATAAGCAAGACCGTCCTAATACGCAGTCCTGGGGCACTAACCAGTCCCCCTCCCCCATTGTGCACAAGCGCCTGAATTTGGAAGTCCTGCAACCGGTATTAGCCGTGTCCCCTCCAGAGAGTTGCTATTACTGTCTAATATTATTGCACATTAATATGTATATATATATGCCTTTAATTAAATTCTGTATTGAGCAATTTGAAAAATATGCAGCAAAGTCCAAGTATACATACAAGGGGAAATGGCAGCGCTGCTCAAAAAACTGCCAAATCTACCAAATTATCACCCTTTTCCCCAAAGTTTGAATGGGTTTAAGAACATATGGCAGCAGTGCTAATCACCTTTGAGTCTCAACCTTTTGTAGCAAGAGTATAGTCATTTTCATTTTATGAAAGAAAGAACACAGCTGGGAATACACATCTTTTATAGTTGCTTTTATACGATATCTGTTTCAAGCTGCTTGAGATTCAATTCTTACCTGACTACTGTATCTTTAAAATAAGTTTTTTTATGAGTAACTTCATTTTGTAAATAACTAAAATGTATTATCTTACATCCACCCTCCTTACACTTGATGTCAGCCACTATAGTTTGAATGCTAATATTAACAAAGACAATACAAGTATTTTCTAACCTTTCATAAAATTTATCAAATGTGACTGAAGCTTGAGCATTTAAGGTAAGAGTTCGGGATTCAGGAAGGAGCGCAGGAGTAATGACTGTGCTATCTTCAACTGGCTTCTTAAAACCCTCCAGGATCTGGAAAAAAACATGACACACTTTAGAACTGCATATGACTTTATAGTATGAAAATGCATAGAATATAAAAAAAAAAATCTCACTTGAATTTTGTTCTCTTGGTAAGTGGGACTGGCTACAGGAATAAAAAAATATATTCACTGCCACATTCATACTTAAAATAATGAATTAGGGTCTAACAGCACTGCTTTCTGATGTCATCACCACCTCATTTAGCTGTCTCCCTTTTCAAACTTAGGCTAGTTCCATTTTCAACATTCAATTAAGAACAAATCCTTCAGACAAGCCATATGTGACTCAGTGGCCTACTGTTTTAAAACTATGAACCTTAAATTGTATGCAAATATCTATATAAATTAACTACTTTACTTCTCCTCTCTGTATTAACATTCAATGTTAATGGTCCAACTTCCTTTTTTCATATACCATCAAGCTTATATTCATTGGCATCTTTCTCTTCTAGCAAACACTTTTAAACTCTTACAAATTTCTGTACATTCTTTTCACTGTATGTAATCAACACATCATCACCTGCAAATATCAACCATACCACAGTCCACTGACAAAGGACTGGCTCACCCATCCACTCTGCTCAAACATTCAATATTCCATCTCTGACTATCTTGCCTCCCTGTCCATATTAATGTTAAATAGCTGATGACAATGCATTCTGGGCTCAAACTGAATTTTACAAATGAATCAATCTCCCAACAACATATTCTAACAACCTTCACTTTCATCATAAAAAATTTTGACCTTTAACTCCTGGAGTTGATTTTTCTTTTCCCTGGTGGGAATGTCTTGACCATTTTGAAAGGAGTGCTGATGCTATTGTTGTCGGAGGGGTTCTTTAATAGTGACTGGAGGCTTGTAGGGCTCTCATTCACACCAAGCTTTCTTAGGCGTAGGAAGAGGAAAGCTCTCAAGAGTATTGTTTCCCAGATTCCCCTTTTTAAGAACAGTATAGTCCAACCTCTTTAAACTGGTTCCCATGGGACCAGGCCACTGCTGGACCACAAAAATTGCGGAAGACAGAAATCACCCCAAAGTTAACAGTCACTGTCACTTGTTAGGTTCAGTTCCTTATGAAAATTCAGACCTGCTCCATAAGTATCTTCCTGGAAATGCCTACAACTTTGGTTTGTCACTACTTAAACCACTTTAAAAGAGCACTACTGAGTTAAGGTCTCCTGGCACCTTTATATGTTTTCCGGCACTTCTAACTTTTCTAGCTTTCGTCTTCAGTAAAAATCTAAAGTCTTATGCTTCTTATGCTTTTGTTTCTTTAAAGAGATAGAGACTCTACTGACCCCAGTCAGGCTGTTACACTGAAAGATATTAATTTGCAAAATTCAAATAATAGTTTTATAAGAATTATCATTTCAATAAAACTGTTCTTTTATATACTCAATGCAACTTTATTTCCTGCATTATTATCATATAATTTATGAACATAGTGTTCAGGCTCAATTTGCATTCTAATGTTTACATTCTTAAAATCATCAGCTGACTATGTTTTGCCAACATCATCACAGCCATTACTTGCTAAATGAAACGTATTTCAGAGATTTTTTTTTTTTTTAATTACCAACGCTGGGTTTGAAAATGCAACTAACTTTATTTATAAATGAGGTACATTAAACGAAGTAAAGGTGTGATTTTGCCAGTATCAGATGCTGCTATTGCCTCCTCCAAAATATTTTGTGGCCTGCACATTATTCGTTTCTTAAGCCACAGCTACAACCATAAATTTAGTGGCAAACTTTCATAACACTTTTCTCTCCACTGTATGAAGTATGAATAAAGATTTATTTTAATTTTATTTATGGAATTCACCATTGAAAATTAGCAAATTTTTAACAATTCGACAACTGTAACACAATCCTTAATAAATGTGCGTTAGTTACAGTGCCTGACATCGGAAAACGGCTGTTTCTTGATTCAATTGTTTATGTCAGTACTTGCTGTTGTTTACGCCAGTGTCTTGCACACAGTAATAAGTGGTTGTTAATTATAAAGAATAGGAATGAATTCTTTGACATATCACAAGGTCGGGAAAACTGATTTAATGTATGAAGATTTACATTTAACCTACTGAACTTTTGCTTCAAGACTTATTTCTTAGTTAAAAGCTAACTCAGACATCATATGCTTTATCAGTGGTATCTACCAAAACTGAGACAGGCATAGAAAACTAGCCTGGCGTAATCTACTGAAAATACATTTGCACTATACATGAAGCATATGATGAAATCATGTTTTGGACTAAATTTTAATAATCGCATGGTACACGAGTACATACACAAATTATGGCTCTTTAGTGTGCTGTATATTTTTTGAGTTTCACAGATTTGTATTCATTGGAAATAAAAAATCCGAAAAATCCAATAATTGAAACTTACGGAGCCACACACCCTTGTAGCTGCCCAAGAACTAATGCCGGCTGATTCAAAACATCCTGGATCAAAGGAGTTTGAGGTTATTTGTGCTTCCTTTACTAGAATATTGTTCTTCAGTGTGGATGTCAGCTTCTGCCAGGAATTTACCTCTTATATAGAGTGGTTCGTGGTAGTAGGTTTCTGTTTCCGTTTCCTAATAGCAGCAGCTATGACTTGGACCAACGCGGATGGTCTCTTGTTAATCAGGTTTTCGTAAGTTGTATTTCAACAGAGTTCCTCATTGTTCGGGTGGGTAACGTTCTCAGCTAGCACCCCGCTGGCCAATGAAGAATTAGAGGAATTTATTTCTGGTGATAGAAATTCATTTCTTGCTATATGCCTCAATAAGCTGTAGGTCCCGTTGCTAGGTAACCAATTGGTTCTTAGCCATGCAAAATAAATCTAATCCTTCGGGCCAGCCCTAGGAGAGCTGTTAACCAGCTCAGTGGTCTGGTTAAACTACGGTACACTTTTAACTTGTATTTCAAAAGAGCCAACGCGGATGGTCTCTTGTTTATCAGTTTTCCATAAGTTGTGTTTCAACAGAGATCTTTCACATTCACAATTGATCCCTGATCCCCTTTACCTGCTGGAAGCAACCAGAGTTGCTGAACAGTAGCACCAATATGTAGTACATGTACCTCGCTATTAAACATCTCAGTTCCAGAGGTCCTTTATTCCTCACACCATTGGACTGTAGAACAGCCTCCCAGAGGATGTCATGCAACTGGAACTTCAGAAGTTGCAAGCGAAGATGCAATGCATTACTACCCTGATACTGTTCTCCTTCCATTTTAATATTTTTATCTATTAATTTATTAATTTTTTAATAAGTGGGATCTCTTCTTTATGTATTTGCCTTTACCTCCTCTTACTTCTTCCTAATGAACACCATATTCTTTGGAAGCTTGAATTTCAAATCAGTGGCCCCTGTGGGGTTGTTCCATATGAATAAGTTTCATCTTATGAATAATAATAATAATAATTAATAATAATAAAAATAATTAATAATAAAAAATAATAATAATAATAATAATAATAATAATAATAATAATAATAATAATGTATTTTCAGTAAGAAAAACTTTATTCCCTGGAAAGTCTTTAGTAACAAGTTATTCCCATTCTTATAATAATAATAATTATAATAATAATAATAATAATAATAATAATGGGAATCAACTTGTTACTAAAGACTTTCCAGGGATAAAAAGTTTTTCTTACTGTAAACATGTAATGTTTGTTACTGTAAATATAGTAGAATAATTAATATAGATTCTTAGCATTATTTATCACAAATATAACAGAATAAGTATTACATATATTTTACACTGATGTCAATAGTTTACTTTGGTGTCATGAATGTACTTTATTTTGTTTTATATTTTTAAGCTTTTGAGGGGAATAAAGTTTTTCTTTACAAAATGTTTCTGTTTCTATACTTCCATTATAAAGTTCATGTCTACCTCTATTTTGATATAAGTACACATACAGAATATGAACTTCTTATTGAAAATACCACCACAAAAACAAAGAGACTGCCCCATAGGATATATGGAACAGTGTTACTTACACTGTTCCATATATGCTATGGGGTAGTCTCATAGGATATATGGAACAGTGTTACTTACAATTTTTCATTTTACAATGAGTTTTTTAGACTTGACACTATCAGAAATAGCGGTCCATCTGTGTAAGTCTTAATCCTTGACCACAAAAAAGCCTGTTTTCCTGGTATTGTAAGACCTATTGCTTCATCTCTTAATAATTCCTTTTTTCATCGAATGTAGGTATTACTTTTTCCCCTTTTATGTTAAAGTAAGTCTAGCTCCTTGTCCTCAAATAAGCATCTCTGTTTCTGGTGAAGTGTGTCTAATGACCTCATAAAAAGCTCTCCTTTTCTTCTTTTTGGTAATGGAAGTCTTATTGTCTGATCTTAAAAAAGCTTCTCGCATTTTATTATTATTTTTTAGTTTCCTAGGCCTTACTGCTTCACCGATAATAAGCTGCTTTTCATCTTTTTTTATTTTAATCTATGTATCTTTTCTTTAGCAATGAAAGTCTTGAACTGAAACATGCCTCTAAACTTGACCTTGATTTTCTGGTACTTACATTAACCTTTTTTGTTTGACCTCTAACAATTCTTTTTGTCTTTTTCCTGGTAACGTAAGTTTTACTGCTTGACCCGAGATAGGTGCCACTTTTTTTTTCTGACAACAAATTTTAAAGTTTGACCCCACATAGGGTTCTATTCTTCTCCTGGTAATGTATGTATTATTGTTT
The DNA here is from genome assembly GCF_040412425.1 of Macrobrachium rosenbergii. Classification (NCBI taxonomy): domain Eukaryota; kingdom Metazoa; phylum Arthropoda; class Malacostraca; order Decapoda; family Palaemonidae; genus Macrobrachium; species Macrobrachium rosenbergii. The sequence continues at coordinate 32,355,331 of NC_089746.1, forward strand.
GGCTGCATTAAAGTCTCTCCTTTATTCCCCCACCCTTTCTTTTGCCACTTTTTTGGTAACCTCAGAAACAGACTTTTTTTTCTATTATCAAAAGTTTTAATGACTAACCTCAAATTAGACTACCCTTTTTTTTAATTTTTCCTAGTAATGTAAGTTTTATTGGCTGACCTCATAAAATATCTTTTTGTCTGCTAACCTAAGTATTACTACCAGGCAACTTGAGCCTTACCGGTTGACCTCAGATAAGCATCTGGCTTTTTTTTTATCTTTTCATTGTGTCAAGTTTTTCTACTTGCCCTCACATGTCTCCTATTTTTACTGATAACATGATCTGCTGTCTCAAATACATGTAAGCCTTTTATTTCCTTCTTACATGATACTTACTGCTGACTTCAAAAAAGCATTTCCTCTATTACTGGTAATGCCAGTTCAAGTGGCAACATAAGTTTTACTGCTAGACCTCACATAAGCCCATTATTTTTTGCTGGTAACTCAAGTTTTACTGCTCAACCTTATACAAGCCCTCCTCTATCTTTTTTCTGGTAATGTAAGTCTTGCTGCTTGACCTAAAATAAGACTATCCTGTTTTTCTAGTAATGTAAGCCTCTCCTTTTTGTCTTCTTCCTGTATTCATAACTTTCAGAGCTGTGGGACAGCTGCCCTATCAACATATAAAAGCTTTATTCTAACACTCCTGGCCACATCCCTATGCCACACATAAGATCCATTTCCTTCTTATAAATTCTGTACTACATCACGCACTACTGTTATCAACCTGTACTTAACAGGCTAATCCTCTCCTCCCTTATGGGTGTACAGGCATGCTGCTCTCTCTTCCTCACCACAGAACCATACATGTACTTGTATCGGAGAGATGAGTAGGATTTTCTTTTATATTGTTTCTGCCATAATCACAAACACATGTCAGCCTTAGATTTTCTGGCTGCCTAATGAAATGACACAACAGACACCCTGTGCTCATGAAATTTTTTCTTATTCAATAGAAACAAAATGCTAGGCACGAGTTTAGAACTTATTCCTGTAGGCCACCTAAACTTACTGCCTCTTGTATCTTATACCCTTTTCTAATGGTAAGAATTCATGGTTCATTCATATCATAAAATTCAGCAATATCAACAAACTTTTACACAAATTTGAAGAAGAGAGTTCACCTTCTCACATGGAATTTCATGGTACTGTACATGCAAGACTAATACAACCTAAATGAATTCTTCAAGATCATAACTGCAACACAAAAACGGACTTGGATACTCCGAAAACAGTATGCCACAGCAAAACTGATAACTATAGAAGATTACAAGCAAAAGAAATATAATATTGGGTTACCCACAAAAAGTAAAACCACTCATTACAGATTACTCCATCTAGATGAAGAGTTGGGGTGCAGTCATGTCTGTGGCATGCTAAATAACAAAATGATAAAAGGGCAGGGTAGGTTACAAGAGCAAAAAGTTTGGAACTTTTGCCTTCAAAAGAACTTTTGGGTATGCATGGATAAAATCACAAAGGAATAGAGGTTAGCAACATCATTCCAGAAAGTTAACACCATTCCATCATACATGAACCACAAGTCAACTATGCCATGCCACTGTCCAGGATTTCACCATGTTTGCCCCGCATATACTAGCACTGTTTAAAATCTAAATTCTAAATTTTGGTTCTTCCTGGATATGTTCAGTATTTCAATTTGAACAAGTCTGGTCTTACATCCATTATTAAGATTGTGTACACAGTCACTACCCAACTTCGGATGAGTTACGTTCTGGATGGCTGTTCGTATCTTGAACTGTTTGTGAGTTGGTTTTTAATATGTAGCGCGTAATTTTTGTTGAAAAATTATGTTTACATTCCCAAGCTACTTTGGGAGTCACAGATTATACTATTTTCACTATTTTAAAATCAGGCAGTGTTGTAAAGAATCACTTTGGATGTTAAATGGTTTTGGATGTTAAATGGTAAAAAGAAGAAAATATAATTTAGATTCATGCAACATTCAAAATTTAGTATTTCTCCATGCTTTGAAAGTTATGAACTTGGAAGGAATTTCACAGGGGCAGCATCTGACATTGGAAGTTTATAAAGTAAACAATGTACACTGCCATCTATTGACATAAATGCACACTAAACATACTATAATGAATTACTTTGGATGTTCGAAAGGTAAAAAGAAGAAAAGATCATTTAGATTCATGCAAAATTCAAAATTTAGTATTTCTCCATGGTTTGAAAGTTATGAGCTTGGAGAGAATTTAGCAGCAGCAGCATCCTGACACTGGAAGTTCATAAAGTAAAAAATGCACACCACCATCTATTGACAAAAATGCATACTAAACATTTCCTATGAGGAGAGGAAATATAGAAAACGGGAATCATCAAAAGAATGAGTTAAATCGGAAAGATAGAAATAAGTAGGAATGTTTACAAGTGGGAACGAGTATTCTTGTGATTGTAAGAATATATTGTAGTTAATCACAAGAATACTTAGGATAAACATGGTAGGGGTTATAGGAACAAGTTATTGTTCTTCCTCGTGCAGCAAAATTCTTACTAGGCAGAAAATGTGCCAGAGCAAAATTTGAACTTACTGGTGGCAAAGGGAAGTACTCTGAACAATTTAAACTTGTGACCCTGTTTGTTCATATCTCTGAATGCTCGTAACGTGAAAGTCGTAAGTAGGGTTGTGACTTTAACTAATTACATTTAACAGGGCATAAAAAATACCTAACTTTTTTCTGTATGCATACTGGCTGTTAAAGGGTCTACATTCAAAGTTCTTATACAGTATATGGGGTTATTACAGATAAACTTCTCAACGTCTACAGATTTCCAAGTGAATTTTGAAGGCTTGTTGAACTGACAATTACAAAATAAGGCAAATAGACATAACAGCTCCAAAATTACTCTACTTTTCTCAAACCCACTTAACCATGGTTTAGAGTTAAGATCAGTCACTATGCCTTTCACCTCAGGATACCAGGGGCAAACAGGAACTACTCTGAGGTGTTCAACCGATATCAACTCAATAGTTTTGTGTGTGTCAACATAAAATTAATATTTACAATAAAGAAAAATGATTGGGAATCAACTGCTTTTAAAACTTGTAGCCTCAAGACCACATAACTAGAAGATTATTACCTGGTTACAAGGAGTAATACCAACAAGCTGGTGAAGCATAGTACGGAGCTCACTGACAGATGTTGAGCTAGGTAGTTCTAGTGGAAAAGAGCTTCCTTCTGATGCCCCATCACATAAAACCTAAAAAGCAATAAATCCTGTGTTTAATCAATAAATCATAAATTTTTAAAAACCCAGACACCACTTTAATTATTCCAAACTTATGAAGTCTTTTTATAATAGCACAAAAAGTTATCAAACACACCAGTTCACCTTGAAATTGCCTTTTTACTGTGATGGACATACCAAGAAGAGCCCAATGCATATGCTCAACCAACTCCCTATTATCTGGGTACTTACCAATGGCACATTCTCCTATCCCAATCTCCATCTAAGACAGTAGGGATGGAATGGGGACACTTGAGTTTATGATAAATGAAGTTATACAAAGACTTGCTGCATTGAAAAATATTTCACTGCATACCTATTCATCATAAAATAGTTCATATCACTATTTAAGTGTGAGGATGAAGAAGATGAAATCAATACCAGAAGACCACTGGGAGGCATGAAGAAAGGGAGTTGGCACAGACAGGTCTAAAAGAAGCACTTATGTGCTTAAAGATTTTCTTATGAGCAATGGGTTTGCATTGGAAGAAAGTCTCAAGACAAAAGCTCACTAGAACAATGAGTGCAAAGTAGTGAACTCTAGTAAACAAAAAAATTTCATATTAAAATTTATATTTGGATACTTACCTACTATTAAAGATCACTTATGAGCCAGCATTCAAACAAAAGAAGACTGAATGGCTGACCCCAAATGACTGAAAATTTATATTATTTGTGATCAATCTTAACTACTGTTAAAAATAGCTGATTCCTTCCTTAAGAAGAATGATTGATTGGTTTATGGTTACTAAAACTGGCATCACAACACCTAGGTTATTGACACTATAATAAAGTTAAGAAACTAAAAAATAAATAAATTTAAAAGGAGTTTCATATAAAAATATCTAAAAATCTATATACATAATCATATTAGTATATACATATTAAAATACATACATATACTACATACACACATACTGCATGTGTGTGATTTAAAATTTGTCGAGGAGGCCACCTCCATAACACACATATAACTGCTCTATATTACAATCCACCCTGAGAACTGTAGCGAGGGTAAAATGTCTTTCTCCATCTCATTCATACCTGTTTCTTTATTCTTTACCATTTTAGTTTTTATTTCTAAAGCATTAATTTCTTCCTGAGATTTACTTTTCTGTGCTCCATTATTTCTATTTGTATGCATTTGTTTTCATTATTGGTTCGTTACTGAAAAATATGTACGTTTCTTGGAATGCTCTTGAATTCCTCTCACTTTCAATTCTAATTTAGCTTCTTTTACAGACATTCCAGTTCTTTCTTGTAATATTTTTAACTCTGTATTGTAAATATAGTACATACATTCTTTGGATCTCGCACGATGGTCTTGCCCACAGTTTATACTCTTTGGTTTGCTGCACTTCCATTGAGTGGCATGTTCTCCAGATCCATAATACGCACACACAGGTTCATTTCGACAATATTTTTTCGCATGTCCATATTTACTACAATTTTTACACTAGCAGCTTTGGGACGTATGGTCTTACTTTTCTGGTTTGGGCTAAAATTTTTATTTTCTGAGGTAGATCTTGACCTTCAAATTTTATTTTTGCGATTTTTAACATTTGTTTATCCATCTGTTTACTTGGCAGATCATATAGTTCAGAATCCTAATGCTCGATATTTGCAGATCAGAAAAGTTTACAGGTACTTTGTCATAACATACTTTATTATGTACATATATAGCAGTACCTAAATTTCCTTCTTCCTCTCTAGATGTAAATGCCAAGGTATATTTATCTATTGTTGATATTGTTTTGTTGACATGTTGTAAACATAATATCATTGGTTCGTATTCTTTGTATTTCTCCTAGGTGTAATCTGGTCTGCGGAACATTTACGTTCCATTGTATAATACAGCTATTCAAAATATCATGTTATGGCGGTCAAGTTTTACTTTCTTTTCTTGTATTATCAACTTGGATTTTTTCTACTAATTTACTCACAACATTCACTTGTTTTCCTTTATAACATACTAAGTGCTCTATGCACACGCAACCTTTTTCATGGGTACTCAGATCCATGGTTTCTTTCTTTCTATATTTCATAAAATTTCTTATAATTTTTGTTAAACCATCTTTTCTTATGCTTTTGTTATTACTGCATAATTCAATGAAACAATTATTACATCCACATGCATTATCATGTATATTTCTTTTTTCATTTGTTCTTGTACCAATTACTGGAGATGGAGTAATCTCTTCTCCCTTGACATAATCATTATTATCTATGGTCTGGTTCTCTCTCACTTCTTCAGTGTTTTGGATATCTGCCTTCATAGGTTTTACTATTATAGGAGATAAAAGCGCATAATTAGCCTGCTTTTGTTTTTGTTCTTTCTTCATATCCTTTCTCTTTGGTTTGACCGATGTTTCTCTAATAAGAGTTGGTTTCTTCATTTTGGGTGGTGTTCTCTCCAGAGGCCTTTTTTTATCTTTCTTTACAGTCCATCACGACCCTCTTCTGTCACTTCCGCAGTAGCATCCTCTGTGTTCCTATTTGCATTAATATTTCAAATGAATTGGATAAAATATTATACACCTCATTTGTACCTGTTTCTTTATTCTTTACCATTTTAGTTTTTATTTCTAAAGCATTAATTTCTTCTTGAGATTTACTTTTCTGTGCCCCATTATTTCTATTTGTATGCATTTGTTTCATTATTGGTTCTTGTTACTGAAAAATATGTACGTTTCTCAGAGGGCTCTTGAATTCCTTTCACTTTCAATTCTAATTCAGCTTCTTTTACAGACATTCCATTTCTTTCTTTTAATATTTTTAACTCTGTATTGTAAATACATTCTTTGGGTCTCGCATGATGGTCTTGCCCACAGTTTATACACTTTGGTTTGCTGCACTTCCATTGTGTGGCATGTTCTTCAGATCCACAATACTCGCGCCCATTGTTCGTTTCGACAATATTTTTTCACGTGTCCATATTTAGTACAATTTTTACACTGTAGCAGCTTTGGGACATATGGTTCTTCTCTGGTTTGGCCTAAAATTTTTATTTTCTGAGGTAGATCTTGACCTTCAAATTTTATTTTTGTGATTTTTAATATTTGTTTATTAATCTGTTTATTTGACAGATCGTACAGTTCACAATCCTGTACTTTTGTATATCTCTTTTAAAGTTAGTCTAATAGTATTTTCTTTTCATCTGGCTTGTTATTATTCTCAGGAAGTACAATGGTACCCTGAATACTGTTCATAGTATCATGTTTTTCTGTTTTTATATTTATGTTATCTATATTTTTTATTGATAAATATTTTTCAGACGCTTTTTGTTGTGGCTTCTATATGCCATGTCTTTTCTTTTATCTGTCTAAACAACATTTCAGTCATAGAGTGTCTGCTCAATAAATAATTTTCTAACTTGAGTGCTGACATTTTTTGGTCAGTTTCTAAGGTTAGAAACCTTGACCAACTTCCACTCCCAAAGAGGGAGTTGAAGTGAGTCAAGGTTGGGTCAAGATGATATTTACTTTTTTTGGGGTTTGCTCTGTACTGAAGCATATGTTATCTTTTCCTATTTATCAGGTCCAATAAATTTTATCAAAAGCAGAAAATTCCACAAAAATTAATTCAAAGAAATATATAATGGTATAGGGGACTCTTGGACTAAACCCAAGAACAGATTCCTGGGGTTCAAGAACCCCCTCACTGCATCAAGGTGGTCCCAAATTGAGGGGGGATGGCGGAGTAATACACGTCACCCAATGGGGCCAACAAGTGGGAGTCTCATCTCGCTTGCCCCTAAGAATCCCGTGACACACCAGTGATCTTCCAGCCCAGAAAAACTGAATAAGGGGTGGCTGAGGTGGGCCATTAATCTAAAGGACTCAGGTTTGTATGTTAGGAAAAATACAAAATTGAATAAAAATTTGTAATTTGTTCCCATACGTATACAAACCTTCAGCCTTTACATCAGGAGACTTACTTATTGGTGGGAGGGAAAGTAAGCAAGACCAATTGTAGGTCTAACTCAAATGGGCTCACTTTCTCCAATGTTGGAGTATACAGAGATCAAAGCCCATGACTGAGAGGAGAAAATGTTTTTCTAGTAGCCACACAAGACATCAGGGCTTTTGCCACATTGGGAATAAGATCCCACAATGTGCCAAGAAGAAAGGGATGATTTGTATTTGTTGTAAAAACAAACAACTAGTTAACTACCTTGATCTATAGAGAATACTTTGTTACAGAGGGAAGAATGGCATCATTTCTATTTCTGAGATTAATTCATTATATGAAAAGTGAAGAAAAAGAAAGATGTCCTCCTCACCTGTATATCTAGACAGATCCATTACTGAAGATTGTTCTCTTCGCTGCTGCTTGGGAGTGAAGAAGGAAAGGAGAAAGAATAAGACCATTCACTGCGATCACAGTCTCTTTCACACCAACATCCAGACTTGATACAATTTGCCCACAAGGAGCACTGGCAAGTAAGACCATGTTGGGAAGCCACCACCAGACCCAAGGAAAATGTATCCAAGGACCTATGAGTGATGTCCTTCAGGTAGAGAGCGGTAAAGGTGGTCTGACGATTCCACGTACCAGCCCTCAAAACTCTTTAAACTAATAGATTCTTCCTAAAAGCGATGGAGGGCCGAGACCACTGATGTCATGAGCTTTAGGTTGTACTGAGCTGTCATCTATATTAGAAGAAGCATATGCACTTCTGATAACCTCCCATAGCCAGAAGGAGATGGTATTCTTGGACATCTATTGCGGAAACAACAGATGAACGTGAAGGGTAAATTCTTCCAAACAAGAAGCAAGAAGACGATTCAGGGAAGGAAAAAGGAACAAGAAGTATGGTGTCGTCTGCCGCCATCAAAGGGTCAAAATCCTCCCGTGGCCAAGACCAATCACGACATTCAGAACAGGGCTACTTACATTGCAAACAAAGTCTACACCTGCTACAAGTTATGTGAGGATCACTTTCAAAAGAAGCTAGGTAGCACAAGCAAAGGTTGCTGGCAATACCAGGGCACTTCCTTTGTTTCTTAGCACTAGGCTTAGGTAAATTATGGGTTTGCATGATGATGAAGTGAACATATACACAAAAAGGCACAATATACACCATTCAGAACACACAAAATAGAACCAATTGCAAACAAAATGGCATAGAGAGAAAAAACCGGCTTTGATGAGAGATGAGCAGTGTACAACTGCTCGAGGAGGCGGTTAAGAGAACACTGGTGCGTCACGGGATTCTTGGGGGCAAGCGATGAGACTCCTCCCACTTGTTGGCCCCATTGCGCGATGCTATGCATTACTCCGCCATATCTTGATTGTATTACGTAGAATATTTTCATAACCGGTGTTCCAGCTGCTCAGGAGAATTTTCCCAATGTAAGGGCCAAAGGTTTATATTCGTATGGAACAATTAAGCCTTTCTGTCATGGTTCACAGCCAGAAGCATGTTGCTTATTGTGCCCATGTCTGACAACTACCTTAACAGAACTTTATGCCAGCAGGGCTATGTTCATGGCAGGTGACTTGTACCCTCTCGCTGCCAAACAGCAGTTTGCAGTGGGGAAAGCAACCTTTGGGCTTAGCTTATGAGCAAACCTGTAATAAGGAAGGCCAAAAAACCATGAGGAATGGTCAAATGGGAGCTGCCTATATCTATCCGATAAACACAACATGCACCAGTATGAAATGGACTATGTAATAAGTATATGGCTGTGACAACTCTAGGGGTACCATTCTATTAGCGATATAATTACTGGTGTCATCACTCAATTCATGATTAAACTAAGAGGTACCTATGCTATATAAAACTAGTTTAATATATTAACATGTAAAGAAATCTATAGCAAACAAAGATAAACCACGAATATCCTAAGGAACTGGTTTTACATATGTGAGATTTTAGCATCTGATTAAGAAACAAAAACAATAATGGCCAATATGCATGACTTAAGAGGTACTGCAATAATAATACAGCATTTAATTCTATTATGAGCTAGCTTAGCACATCAAATCTAATAGACCACATACAACCTTAAATTGCACGGCATTTTACATTTAAAATAGTTATTTTATTCAACTATCTATTTTACAAGAACATATCCATGCTTGAATGCTCAATTTAAAGTTAGGTGTATTTCTGACATTTGTATACTAGTGTATTTTTGCAATAAATGCCACCCTAACAAAACTACAGTAAAATACCACATAAATAAGCTATATTCAATGGTACTGTACTTGAAGTTATAACCGACTATCGAGTTAAAACTCAATGAGATGTTTGTAAGTGACTGGAACTTGTCTGTCATATCAACATTAAGGTACCACCTTTATGATATTGGATAGTAATAGACTTCAACTTATCATTAGCTATTATAATAATCTGAGTTATGGTAACTAACATATCACTGAAACTATTAATTCAATATCAATAACTAGTACTGGAAAGTATTTGCTACATCCAACCGAGGAGCTGAACTTTATGTCTTATTTAAAAGTTGCGATGTCACTATCCAGCAGAGTAATAAATACTAAGAGAAGATCTGCCTATAAATATTTTCCATTTCTCTACAATACACACACACACACACAAAAACCATATTAACCCTTAGACGCCGACTGGACATATCATACGTCGACTAAAATTGTCTGTTGGGTGCCGAGTGGACGTACCGCACATCGACTACAAAAAATTTCAACCTTCGGTCAACTTTGACTCGACCGAAATGGTCGAAAAACGCAATTGTAAGCTAAAACTCTTACATTCTAGTAATATTCAATCATTTACCTTCATTTTGCAATAAATTGGAAGTCTCTAGCACAATATTTCGATTTATGGTGAATTTTTGAAAAAAAATTTTTCCTTACGCCCGTGCGGTAACTCAGCCGAAAATTTCAGAAATTCTTTCGTCATTTTGTCGTAAGTTTTGCACCGTTTTATATTAGCCGTTACATAAAGTTTTATATATGAAAATGTGCGCAATTTCATGTAAAATACAGCAACATACAACCCATGGTTGTAACTTTTGTCAGTTTGGAAATATTTTCATATAAACCACGATAACTGCCAAAATGTCAACCTTCAGTTAACTTTGACTCGACCGAAATGGTAAAAAATGCAATTGTAAGCTAAAACTCTTACATTCTAGTAATATTCATTCATTTATCTTCATTTTGCAACAAATTGGAAGTCTCTAGCACAGTATTTCGATTTATGGTGAATTTTTGAAAAAAACTTTTTCCTTACGTCCGCGCCAGAAATTCTTTCGTCATGTTGTTGTAATGTTTGTACCGTTTTATATTAGTCGTTACATAAAGTTTTATATATGGAAATGTGCGCAATTTCATGTAGAATACAAAAGAAAATAACTTACGGTTATAGCTTTTATCAGTTTTGAAATATTTTCATATAAAGCATGATAACTGCCAAATTTCAACCTTCGGTCAACTTTAACTCGACCGAAATGGTAAAAAAACGCAATTATAATCTAAAACTCTTACAATCTAGTAATATTCAATCATGTACCTTCATTTTGCAACAAACTGGAAATCTCTAGCACAATATTTCGATTTATGGTGAATTTCTAAAAAAAAAAAAAAAAAATTTTTCCTTACGTCTGCGTGCGTGCTTTCGGCCGAACATCTCAGAAATTCTTTTCGTCATGTTGTCGTAATGTTTGCATCGTTTTACATTAGTCGTTACATAAACTTTTATATATGAAAATGTGAACAATTTCATGTAGAATACAACAGAAAATAGCTCATGGTTGTAGCTTTTATCAGTTTTGAAATATTTTCACATAAATCACAATAACTGCCAAAATTTCAACCTTGGTCAACTTTAACTCGACGAAATGGTCGAAAAACGCAATTGTAAGCTAAAACTCTTACATTCTAGTAATATTCAATCATTTACCTTCATTTTGCAATAAATTGGAAGTCTCTAGCACAATATTTCGATTTATGGTGAATTTTTGAAAAAACATTTTCCTTAGGTCCGCGTGGTAACTTTCGGCGAACATCTCAGAAATTCTTTAAATCACGTTGTTGTAATGTTTGCACCGTTTTATATTAGTTGTTACATAAAGTTTTATATATGAAAATGTGCACAATTTCATGTACAATACAACAGAAAATAACTCATGGTTGTAGCTTTTATCATTTTTGAAATATTTTCATATAAATCACGATAAACAGAAAAAATTCTACTTTCGGTCAACTTTAACTCGACCGAAATGGTCTAAAAACTGCAATTGTAAGCTAAAACACTTACAGTCTAGTAATATTCAATCAATTAGCTTCATTTTTCAACAAACGGGAAGTCTCTAGCACAATATTTCGATTTATGGTGAATTTTTGAAAAAAACATTTTTTACGTCCACGTGTTACTTAATTCATGCATCATTTTGTGATAATATTTTCTCTGTGTTGCTTTGATCGTTTTACAATTTGTTATATACCAAAATCATCGCAATTTAGTGTACAATACAAAGAAAAAAATAACCCGTTAGCTTTAACCGTCTTGCTCAGTTGTGATTTGTATAAAATTATATATGAAAATTTTTTGCACTGTCATATATTTCAATATTTATATATGATGATATTTTTTTTCATTTCTGATGGTTACATACTAAACTTCAGGCAATGACAAAAAAAGGAGCCAAAAATGAACTCTTAATCTTAAAAACTAAGCGTGCTGTGATTTTTAAAAACTTTTTTTCTTGGCGCTAACTCCCCAACGCCGGCATACGGGAGACGTTTTTGTAAATAGAGGCTCGGCGTTTAAGGGTTAAAAGGTAACTTGGGAAATTTCTGCAGTACATAATTCATTTTAAATGTTTCCAAATTATTAACATAAACAAATAACATTTAGTTTAAGACTAAGATTCAAATTAAACACATACAAGGAAACTGCAAGTCACGATTGTCATTTTGTGGCCAAGAAATTAGGCCAAAAATTACATTTTCATTTCTACTCTGAAAAAAAAATTCTATGTATAATTAAAAAAAAAAAAACATTGACTAATGATTTTCAGTGTAAAATTTCAAATTAATGAATTTTTAAAAATAGTCAAAGTTGACAGCAAAATTTGTACTATGCCAAAGCCTAGTTGCTTAATCCAAAATTCCAACCTTGGAGGATGTATCACCAGCTAATGGGATTTAACAATTGTGCCCATCACCACTTAGGAGGAGGTATTAAAGGCTACTGGGTTTTAACAATTAAGCCTAATTGCAACACTATTGAGGAACTAAAACTTTTACAGAGGCTTACAACCAGGCACTTAATTTTCCTACAGTGATATCAATGAATTTCGCCAAATCGGCAACATGAACATGAAATTCTTCTGGGGGACCTGTGTTACAACTGGTTACAGTGCACACCAAAAGAATGATGAGTATTTGGCTGACTTGTGCACTGCTGTCACACCTGTGTAAGAGGGACGAATAGAAAACTGGATAAATGCCGTGGGCAAGGGAAAGAGCCTCCTTGCCTTGAGTCCTTTATACTCGATCAGTATTCTTGCCAAGACCCACTATGAGAGAATTCTGTGATAATGGCTGGTCTGTCTTATGAAGCCATGGTGGGACCATAAAATAACTCCTTTGAGGACAAACAGTGGCTACACTGTCAAAAGTATATATGTATATAAAATATCACCTCATCAGACCTTAGTTTAGCATACTTACATATTTACCAGCTACCATATTACTATTATTTTTTCCTATGCTACCAATTTAGATGTGATACATTTTAGATATATCTATTTCTGTATATTGAATATTACATGTAAAGTACAGGTTAGTAACTATGTGGAATTATTGTTAGCTATATCTGGAAAATATTCAAGTGCAGGCTATACTGTATTATAAGGTCTTTATTACTTAAACTTTGTTGCTTATCAAAAAGGCCAGACTCCAGTGTCTGTTAAATTCTTACCTGTATATTTACATCCATTACTGGGGTAGTATTAGAGGAAGAGGAATGAGATAATGCTGATGTAGAGGCAACAGCTGCTGGGAGTGGTGGAATTGGAGGTGGTATCAACAATTCAGGAGATGAATCTACACTAATAACTTCAGGCTAGAAAGCAATAAGAAAAAAAAAGGACATTTAGACAAAAGTAAAATTGATTTCTTTGCATTAAAACTCAAGCATCTAAGTACCATATTGAAAAAAGACATAACACCTTAATAACGAAAGGATACATCAAGTAATACAAGAGCACTAATCTAAAATCTAAGCTTTCATCAATTATGAATTTAATGTCTTGGCGAGGAGGAAACACCAGGACCCAAAATCATGTTGCTTAACCACACTTCCTTTAATTATAAAACCCTCACCAGTGGCCTTTCATTGTCCCAAACACTGCAGCCTTGTCTAAAAACACAGAAGAGTGGTGGTAATCTTGCCCATTCATATCAAGGATCTAGGGGTTACTTTTTTTGCATCTGCTGTTAAGATGCCTGCTAACAGAATTCCCATACTTTTGATCCATATAGGATCACCTTAAAAGCATTTGAACCATGTGAAATACTTCAGATCACTGTATACTTTTTACACTTTGCCTTCTTTGTTTAATAATTAATTTTCTAGGTGGTACCTGAAGTACTGGTACCTGGACAGGTAGTTCAACTTCATCGGTAACTAGGCTGCACTATCCGTTTGTTGACATGAAGATTATTCTCTTAAGCATGTTTTCTATTTTAGAGAACAATGCACCTTTTTTTTTTAGGTACCCTTGTTCAGGGTTTGTTCTGTGTTCTGCAAATATTTCAAATATATTTGCTAGTATTTTCTGTTGGGAGCACCTGGGCAATACAAGGTTAGCTAGTTACCAATTGTCTTTGGAGGTTAGTTTGCATGCAGGTTAGCTAACTTCAGGATATATTGTATACATTTTAGTAAGAATTTTCTTAGTTTGTAAAGTAAAGCCTCTTGTCCATACTTTATTTATAATTTCTTACCCAGTGTTATTGATCATGTTACATACTCCTAACACTGCATTTACTAGTTATGATATTGATTGGTGTTTGCTTTTCAATTACACCAAATTTGCAACCCATCATCTTGCACAAGTTTACTACTCTTGTGTATTTTTTACCTTGTTTCCATTTTGCGTCCTTTGGTTTGTAAGTTTCCTACAACTACCATTACTTTCCCATTCAATAACTTGAAGGTATTAACCTTCAATCCTTGTGACTTCTGTGCTTGTATACAAAAGGAGATTCCAAAAGTATTTTGTTTATCACTTTGTCTTATTTCACTTCTAATCTTCGCACTCAAGCGACCACAACACTTGTAAAGGATTAAGGGGGGTGTCGATGCCTTAAGCGTCCATTACAATATATGTTAATTATGTGACCTTGTAGTTAGAGGGATTTACTTCAAACTTTTACCTCTTATTACATTATTAATATTCAAAATCCCAGTACTCGGGACTACAAAATTCTACATAAATTTTACATTTGAATAAAAAACTGCAAAGTATCACAAAGGTGCATGTGTCTTTTCCCAGTTGCAGCCAAAAAACTTTTCTGAACGTGGAAGATTTATAGTTACATCACAGGATGTGAAAGCTTTAATGAAATTTTTTCAGTGTTCTCTGAGATGTAGATTCTAACTTCACGGAAATATAAGTTTTGAGAAAACAGCGTAAGAAAAATATTGTTTATTTTGTAATAACTATGAAAGTTTTCAGTAATAGTACTCTTTCATATATATGAAATATCCCGCAATAATTACAAAGTAATCAGATGAAAACAAATGTGCTTCCAGGAATTTCACATATAAAGACTCTAGCCATCTGTTCCGATTACTTTTGTCTTCTCAGTTCTTGTAGTGCACACTGTTTTTTATAAGGTTTTCTTATAATACTTCTCTCTTCCTTTGATCCCATTATGATAGAAACTGCACTCAGAAATGCACAAAAAAGCAGTTATGCGACTCAAGATGTACAAGTCACTATACATGATGCAACTGACTGATTGATTTACGGTTACTACAACTGGTATTGCAACATCTCGGTTATTGACACTAATAAAATTAAATAGGAAAATAAAAAACTAAAAAAATTTTAAATGTTTTATATAAGAAAATTATATGAAGCATCTAAGAATACATACAGTGCAGCCAGTCCACGGTTAACGACAGGGGTTTTGTTCCCAGCCGAGCGCCGATTACCGAAAATCATCGTTAACTGGAACAGCATAATTGTTATGGTAATAAATGGCATTTACAATGCCATAAGCAGCGATAAAGTGCTTACTGACGCTGATAAACTGCTTACCAGTGCCATAAATCGCTTGCTGACGTCGAAAAACCGCCTACCGAAGCCGACAAACTACCTCCCGAAGCTGATAAACTGCTTAGTGGTGCTGATAAACTACTTACGGTGCCGATAAACCGCTTACTGGTGTTGAAAATCTGATTAACGACACAGTTAGCCAAGTGCCGTAAAACCGAAACGCCATTAACCAATGCCGCCAATGAGCGGGTACTGCCTGTATATATAATCACATCTGTAAATACATATACAGTAGTCCCTCTTTTTACACGGGGGTTTGGTTCCAAAGACCCCCGTGCAAAAAGAAATCCGTATATACCGATTTTGGTCCAGGTAAGTATTTAATTTTTTTGGTAATCTCAACAAATACAAATATTATGGGCAAATTATTTGAAACGTTTCATGGAAAGCCATTCGTTTGTATGATGAAAAGCTTTTTGACCTTTTTTAAAGTGCTTTTATTTAAGCAAGTTATAAAATATTTTACTTTGGATGAATTTTCTTAACACGATGATCAACAACCATCTCATCGGCTAGCCACAACTTCGACCAACAACTAGGCTACTCGTATTGCGAAGTTATTTTTAAATTTTCATGGAAATCATTGATTTTGGTTGATGAAATCCTTTATCATGTAACTGAAATGCTTTCATTGTCATTAGTTATGAAATACTATAATCTACATGAACATATTTTCATACCGATGCTTACCTCCAACCCCAACTTTCAGGCTACGGTTAACAACTGTTGTTTTGTGGAAATTATTTGAATGATTTCATGGAAATACATTACTTTGGCTAAGAAAATCTTAATGTCTTATCAAGATGCTTTTATTTATAAGAATTATGTATATAATAATAATGGTGAGATGAAAATAATATCGATGCACTAGAACAGTATCACTCCCCCTCATAGGTTACAAACAATATTGCATGTGGTGGCATCGTTCGTCTCTCTCTCTCTCTCTCTCTCTCTCTCTCTCTCTCTCTCTCTCTCTCTCTCTCCACCAGACCATGATAGCCTGCTGCCCTCTCCTCCCTCTCCACCCAAATACGATCGATCTACAATACAAAAAAATTGAGTCAGCACGTAATCTTGTGTGTTTTCGTATGTAGTTAACCCTTAACGGTGAAACATAATAAACTACAGTATTTCCCGATAAATTCACAAGCAAAAAGATGTGGCAACCTGTGCCTTTTTTGGTTAATGTGAAGCAAATATGTGATTGTTTAAATTCGTCATCAAATTTCTACACTATTGACAAATAATGAAACTTGTAATAGAACACATTTTATATTTAATAATTAAACAATTAAATGGACAGTGACCAATAATGTACTCACCAATTCATTTAACCATGTTTTTTGGGGACAGGGATGAAGAAGTGTCTGATTGTTGTTTGCGAGATCTTCCTCCTCATAGATCTCTGCATCTCGTAGTAGGGCGCCATTGCACTTTCTATGAGCCTCTTGATCTTGAGATCTCTCAAGTGAAGGATCGATCTTGAAAATTTTATCAGTGATGTTCCTTGTCATTCTTAACACTTCTCCAATCGTCTCCAGTGTTAGTGTTGGTGGCTCATTAAATTCTTCGTCTTTTTCTTCTTCCATTTTCTCCTCCTCCCTAACGAGTTGTTCTAGTTCGTCATCTGTGGGGGCTTCATTTGAATGACCCAAAAGTTCGTCTTGCACCTCATCAGGATGTAAATTATCAAATCCCTCACCACCAACTTCCTGAGCCATCCTTACAATGTTCTTAATCTGAGAAACAACACTCAGAAAGCCCTCAAAGTCATTCAAAGCATTGGGCCATAATTTCCTCCAGCATGAATTCACACACTTCATAGAAAAATCACCATGGGCTTCTTTAATAAAAGCAATGCAGTTGGCTATGTCAAATTTCTTCCATATATCCCAAACACTGATTTCACTTTTATCAAGAGACTCCCTGAGCATCATGAATGTTTTCTCAGCGTATTTAGCCTTAAATACAGCGATTACTCTCTGATCCATCGGTTGTGTTTTTCGGAAGAAATACAACCTCAACGTTAGAGTGAGCAAACTTGAGGTTTTCTGGATGGCCTGGGCAGTTATCTACGATGAGCAATACTTTGAAGTCTATTCCTTTATCAGATAGATATTTTTCCACCTCCTGTACAAAACAATTGTGGAACTAGTCAAGAAACAGTGCAGCCATCATCCATGCTTTTTTATTAGAGCAGTAAAACACCGGGAGCGTCGTGTTCAAATCTCTATTTTTCAAAGCACGCAGGCGTTTGGAACAATACAACAGCATGGGTTTCATCATATGACCTGCTGCATTGCCACACAGTAACACAGGCACTTGAACTTTTGATGCTTTGAAACCCAGAGCACTTTTTTCTTCCTTATGAATAAATGTTCTCTTGGGCATTTTTTTCCACCATAAACCAGTCTCATCCGCATTGAAAACTTGCTCTGGCCTGTAATGTTTCTCTTTTATGATTTCAGCAAACTCATGTGGGTACGAGTCTGCTGCCACAGTCTGCTGAGGGCAATTCGCCAGTTATTTTTACGTTGTATGA
Organism: Macrobrachium rosenbergii; assembly: GCF_040412425.1. NCBI lineage: Eukaryota > Metazoa > Arthropoda > Malacostraca > Decapoda > Palaemonidae > Macrobrachium > Macrobrachium rosenbergii. The sequence continues at coordinate 32,373,460 of NC_089746.1, forward strand.
GCCTTAATGCTTCTTGAATTTTCTGAACCAGCCCTTGCTGGCTGCAAATTTTTCTTTGCTGCTTACACTACAACTGGTAGGTCTATCAATATCACTATCATTGTTGTTGTTATCATCATCATCATCATTACTACTTAACAAGATCTTCTATAGCACTTTTATCACTTGCAAACTGTGCATACAGATGCTTAGCCTTTGTCCTAATGAAATTGGAATTTAGCAGCACATGTCGTCTGTTCAGGTCTTGAATCCATAACCTTGGGCTTTCTTCATTTTCACTAAAGCATCATCTCACACATGCATCATCACTTTTGTCGATCCTGGTAAGCACAGCCAGAGCATCCTTCATGTTCTTTTCTCGACGTTTTATTGTCCGAACGCTTGGTTCATTCAAGCCATATTGACGAGCTTTTGTTGTATAACTCATTCCACCACTTATTTTCTTAAGAATTTCATTCTTTTCTTCTAAACAAAGCACTTTTCTTATTTTCTTTGCTGGCTTGTTTTCACTGAAATTGAAAACTGATGCCATAGTAATAACTTTTAACCACTATAAAACAACTAAAAATATTGCTGAATAACAACGGATGCAGTCGGGAATACAGACGCACGTGGACTGAGGCTGTTGTTTGTTGTTGTTCCTGCAGATCTGCGAAAATGTGGAACGTGGCGCGAAAACATACTTCAAGGCGGGAAATTTAAAACCATGTGTAACAGAAACCGTGTAAAAAAAGGGACTACTGTACAGTATAACCCACGTACAGTATTTGCGGATTTCTCTGTGGAATGTATATACACATTATTCGTATAAAATCCGCCCATTTGCAGTATTTTTCGCTGAAAAATATCCACTAATTACTGTACTTTCATATCATTTTCATGACTAAATGCACTTTTTGTGATAAAGCTATTAAAATACTCAGTTATAAGCATTTTTAGAGATTTTTTTTTTTGTCTGAACTATCAAAATAGGCAGTTCTAAGTGTTTTTAGAGAGGTTTTAAGTATTTGTGGATTTTAGGTGTGTGTGTGTGTGTGGTAAGCATCTGCTGTGAATATGGGGTTTACTGTATCCTGTACATGCATACATACACACATACTGCACATGTGCAGTTAACCTCCTCTTTCGCACTCTCACAATTCACATATTTTTCTATGGAACTTATCCCCAAATTATTCATGAAAAATCTGGCAAATCACAGACTTTTTCGTCGAGAAATATTCACTAATTAGTGTATTTTGATGTTTTCTCATGACTAAATACACTTTTTATGATAAAGATTGACTAATTTTCAAATATTATTAAGATTATTAAAATAAGATTAATTAAATATAATAATAATAATAATAATACAGGCAGTCCCCAGTTATCGGAGGGGGTTCCGTTCTGAGGGTGTGATAATAACCGAAAATCGCCACTAACCAAAACTTGTCGATTTTCTGGGCCTAGGGGCTCTGTAAAGAAAAGATTTTCGGTTATCAGCACCTCTGTTAGGTATGTATTGGTGCCAATACCCAAATTATTGACCAATGTCCTGATAAGCAGATATCGGCGATTTTTAGTGCCACAAACTGCCGATTTTCATCGCTAGACAAGCACCGTAAAACCGGATCGCCGTTAACCGAGCCTGCCATGAACTGGAAACTGCCTGTAATACTGTACCTGTAATAATACAGGTAATAATAAGTACTCATTTTCAAATACTAATAAGATTAATAAGCTTAAATAATAATAATAATAATAATAAAAATAATAATACTGTACCTATAATAATAGTAAAATAAGATTAAATAATAAGATCATATGCTGTAATAACTCAGAGAGAGAGAGAAAAATTTATGTGGAATGATACAGGTTTTTAGCTTTGGCTTGTAGAAAAAACTAGTTCTCTCCCCTCCACAGATTCTGGAGGAACCCCTTTATAGTGCCCGAGGGACCTCCTTATAGCAAACCCTGTAGGCAACTGGTGCTTAAGCTGGTTTTTTTCACCCATTATAGATACGATGCTCAGGATGATAGTGTAAGCAGTTTTAGAGGGTACATTTTATGATAAAATAATGATTTAAAGTACTAATTTTCAAATAATATCAAGTTTAATACGATTAAATATTAAATAATAAAAATAATACCTCATTCTCTCTTTCTCCCTTACTTTCTCAGTCTCTCTCTCGCTCTCTCTTAATGAGATGAGCGAATTTTTATGCAAATGTAATATGTTTATTTGTTTTGTGTGAAATAAACAATTTACCAATTTTCAAATATTAATATTAATGTAAACAGGAAATTATTCATTAAAGAAAATATAGTGAATTACTGTAGTAAGATTTTAGCTAAGTAAATTTTCTTCCTCGTCTTGTTCCCCGTCTCCCCAAAATATCTTGACATATTGACCACAAGGGTAGAGAGTGTTGTCCTCGTGGTGGTGCATGATGTTGCCCATTCAGAGGTCTCTCTCTCTCTCTCTCTCACGCCAAAGGTGAGAGATGGATAGATGGATAGAAAGGGAGAGTGGTTGATAGAAAGATACACATAATATATACTGTATTATTAACATTTATAATTGTTTAACCATGCAACTCAGTTCATATCTCTCTCTCTCTCTCTCTCTCTGTTATTGGCTGCATATATATTTTTAAGGGTAAAATGTTTAAGATGACTTTGAAATTATATTAATAATATCATTTCAAAGATTAATACAGTAATAGGACAATAATTTAAGGTATATTTGATGTAGGATGGATACTTCAAGTATACATCTGGTATTTGAACTTTCAAGACAGGCAGTTAGTTACAACCGTTTTTAGAGGGGGATGTTAACTATTCATGGATTTTAACTATTTGCAGGGGAGTCATACGTGATCCCCAATTTCCAGGGGTTTACTGTATATGATTTAAAATTTGAGGAGGCCTTCTTCCCTAACAAAGATACATAACTGCTCCATATTACAATCCTCCCCAAAAATTATAACAAGGATAAAATGTCCATCTCTGTCACGTCCCCAAGAAAGGAACCTATGTCTTATATTCCCACGACTAGGAAATTTGACCAGCAAATGTCTCACAGTAAAGGGCACAATACAGCTGCTGAAGTATGAAGGGTTTTCAACCGACATCAAGAAGCCATGAGTGTCCAATCCTTAGCCACACAATATCATTTCTTGTCCCCTTGGTATATAGGGATATGACCAAGGGGTAATACTGGGCATCTATTGATTTGTTTCAATATTTTCCCAAAGGGACTGCCAAAGGATTTTCATTTTCTGACCTACAAGAGGAAATATATCCCTATATGGTAATGTGCATTTCCTGGTTTCTGGTGAGGTGACTGATGACTTAGCTAGCTGATCAGCTTGATCATTCCCAACCATCCCAACATAGGGGAATCCAGCAAAAATTTACTTCTTTACCCCTTCTTTTCACTAACAACAGCCATTCCAATATCTCTAAAATCAGTGGGTGTAAAGAGTTCAACAATTCTAAAGACTGAAGATTTCATTGGTCACAATATATAGTAAACTACTACCATTTTGAGTTAAAATTTCTTTCACTGCCTTTAAAACTGCATGCAATTCTACTGTAAAAATATATGAAACAGTTGATAATCTCCCATTTCTTTCTACATCAGGAAAGGCCATTCCAAAGCCAACACCGTCTGACTTTGAGCCATTTGTGAAAACTGCAGCAGAATTATCCTGTTGGGTGGAATGATCTAAAAAATATTGATCACATTACCTCATTGGACATTTCTGCTTTTGCTGAATTAAAATATCTACAACATTTTACCTCTGGAAGGTTGGGTGGGGGGGCTAACCGAATAACTAGCAGGTAGTGTCTCTGCCCTTGGCATGTTTAATTGACAGGTTATATGTTTTATTCTAAAAGCAAATGGTTGGGGTTGCTTTGGGGTGATTTTCATAAAATTGCCACTGCTTTTTATTTCTGATACATATGCTTGTTAAGGACTTAGGGAGCCCTGAAATCTGTATCTAGAATTGCCAATGCTTTTCATTCTGATACAAATGCTGGTTAAGGGCTTATTAATTTTCAAATACTAATAATGTAAAAACAGCAAAATATCAATCAAATGTTAAAAGCGAAACCCCTCAATATCATCGCAATAAGTATTATATAAAAAAAACGGCATTCATAAACCCCACCCACCTGTCTCTCTCTCTCTCCACAATAACATGCTTTTGGCTGAAGGGGTTGGGAGTAGCCAATCACACAGCTTGTTGCTCGATGCCTTGGTATATACTGTCAGTAGTGTATGAGTTGCATTTTTGTTCTCTCTCTCTCTCTAAGAGACAGAATCTTTTGCATATGTAACATTATTTCTTTTTGTATGATAAATAATTGATTTATTAATTTTCAAATATTAATATTAATGTAAAAACAGCAAAATACCAATCAAATGTTAAAGTGAAATCCCTTAACCCTCTAACGCCGAGCCTCTATTTACAAAAACGTCTCCCGTATGCCGGTGGCGTTCGGGAGTTAGCGCCGAAGCGGAAAAAAAGTTTTTTTAAAAAAATCACAGCACGCTTAGTTTTTAAGATTAAGAGTTAATTTTGGCTCCTTTTTTGTCATTGCCTAAAGTTTAGTATGCAACCATCAGAAATGAAGAAAATATCATTATCATATATAAATATTGAAATATATGACAGCAAAAAAATTTTCATATATAATTTTATACAAATCCAGAGCAAAACGGTTAAAAGCTAACGGGTTATTTTTTTTTTTCTTTGTATTGTACACTAAATTGCGATGATTTTGGTATATAACAAATTGTAAAACGATCAAAGCAACACAGAAAATATTATCACAAAATGATGCATGAATTCATAACGCATGCGGATGTAAAAAATGTTTTTTCAAAAATTCACCATAAATCAAAATATTGTGCTAGAGTCTTCCTGTTTGTTGAAAAATGAAGCTAATTGATTGAATATTACTATACTGTAAGTGTTTTAGCTTACAATTGCAGTTTTCAACCATTTCAGTCGAGTTAAAGTTGACCGAAGGTAGAATTTTTTCTATTTATCGTGATTTATATGAAAATATTTCAAAACTGATAAAAGCTACAACCATGAGTTATTTTCTGTTGTATTCTACATGAAATTGCACACATTTTCATATATAAAACTTTATGTAACAACTAATATAAAACGGTGCAAACATTACGACAATGTGACGAAAGAATTTCTGAGATGTTCGGCCGAGTTACCGCACGGACCTAAGGAAAATGTTTTTTTCAAAAATTCACCATAAATCGAAATATTGTGCTAGAGACTTCCAATTTATTGCAAAATGAAGGTAAATGATTGAATATTACTAGAATGTAAGAAATTTAGCTTACAATTGCGTTTTTCAACCATTTCGGTCGAGTTAAAGTTGACCGAAGGTTGAAATTTTGGCAGTTATTGTGATTTATGTGAAAATATTTCAAAACTGATAAAAGCTACAACCATGAGTTATTTTCTGTTGTATTCTACATGAAATTGCACACATTTTCATATATAAAAGTTTATGTAATGACCAATGTAAAACGATGCAAACATTAAGACGTGTGAAAGAATTTCTGAGATGTTGGCCGAGTTACAGCGCGAGACGTAAGGAAAAAGTTTTTTTTTTCCAGAAATTCACCATAAATCAAAATATTGTGCTAGAGACTTCCAGTTTGTTGTAAAATGAAGGTACATGATTGAATATTACTAGAATGTAAGAGTTTTAGCTTATAATTGCGTTTTTTTACCATTTCGGTCAGTTAAAGTTGACCGAAGGTTGAAATTTTGGCAGTTATCGTGATTTATATGAAAATATTTCAAAACTGATACAAGCTACAACCATGAGTTATTTTCTGTTGTATTCTACATGAAATTGCGCACATTTCCATATATAAAAGTTTTTATGTAACGACTAATATAAACGGTGCAAACATTACGACAACGTAGACTTAAAGAATTTCTGGATTTAGACGTAAGGAAAATTTTTTTCAAAATTCACCATAAATCGAAATATTGTGCTAGAGACTTCCAATTTATTGCAAAATGAAGGTAAATGATTGAATATTACTAGAATGTAAGAGTTTTAGCTTACAATTGCGTTTTTTACCATTTCAGTGAGTCAAAGTTGACTGAAGGTTGAAATTTTGGCAGTTATCGTGATTTATATGAAAATATTTCCAAACTGATAAAAGCTACAACCATGGGTTGTATTATGTTGTATTTTACATGAAATTGCACACATTTTCATATATAAAATTTTACGTAATGGCTAATATAAAACAGTGCAAAAATTACAACAAAATGACGAAAGAATTTCTGAAATTTTCAGCAGAGTTACCGCGCGGACGTAAGGAAAAAAGTTTTTTTCAAAAATTCACCATAAATCGAAATATTGTGCTGGAGACTTCCAATTTGTTGCAACATGAAGGTAAATGATTGAATATTACTAGAATGTAAGAGTTTTAGCTTACAATTGCGTTTTTCGACCATTTCGGTCGAGTCAAAGTTGACCGAAGTTTGAAATGTTTTGTAGTCGACGTACGGTACGTCCACTCGGCACCCAACAGACAATTTTAGTCGACGTATGATACGTCCAGTCGGCGTTTAAGGGTTAATATCGATCTATTATTATTGTAATATGTACTGTATAAAAAAACATGTTCATCCCCTCCTCTCTCCATGATGACATGCTATTGGCTGAAGGGGTTGGAAGCACACAGCTTGTAGCATGATGCTTTGGTATGTACTGTCAGTAGTGTATGAATTCTCTCTCTCTCTCTCTCTCTCTCTCTCTCTCTCTCTCTCTCTCTCTGAGATGAGAGAAAATTTGTATGCATATACAACATGCATCTTTTTCTGTGTGATAAATAATTGATTTACTAATTTTCAAATACTAATACTAATGTAAAAACAGCAAAATATCAATCAAATGTTAAAGTGAAATCCCTAATACCGATCTATTACCATCATAATTTGTACTGTACTGTATAAAAAAAATTGATGTTCAACACCCCTCCCAACTGAAAATCGGTGATTTCCAGGGCTTATCGGAGCTGAAAAACGCAGATTTTTGGATTTTGGTTATCAGCGCCTCTGTTAGGTATGTATCGGTGCAAATACCCAATTACCAGTGCCGATAAGTGGAAATCAGCGATTTTTGGTGCCGAAAATTGCCGATTTTCGTCGCTAGACAAGCACTGTAAAACCGGATCGCCATTAGCCAGGGGCTGCCTGTAAAGTATATATACACATATATACAGTATACTGCTACGGATATACCTTAGATACTTACTTGATTCTGGGCGACAACAGATAATCGCAGGACTTCTTTACATTATCAAGACATCTACTGTATTTCATTACAACATCTGACTAAATAAGACTGATTAAGGCAACTCTGTAGACAAATAAATCAAGAGAAATACTGTGGCTTAGGGCCTACTTCATGTGAGGGAAGATTACGCAAACTCAAGGGTTCTCTTAATTAACAATATTTACATAATAAACAGATCAGAAGAATGAGAAATTATGGGGCAGGCAATAAATGATCCTGCTAAATGAGTGAAATCTATTCTGGAGAAATATTCTACACCGATGTTGTCTTCATAACAGGAACACTGCAGAGGGGTAGATTATGGGGTGGCATAAGTTAAGTATACCTTAGTTTAACCAGACCACTGAGCTGATTAACAGCTCTCCTAGGGCTGGCCCGAAGGATTAGATTTACTTTACGTGGCTAAGAACCAATTGATTACCTAGCAATGGAACCTGCAGCTTATTGTGGAATCCGAACCACATTATAGCGAGAAATTAATTTCCATCACCAGAAATACATTCCCCTAATTCTTCATTGGCCAGTCGGAGATCGAATGCGGCCCAGCAGAGTCCTAGCCAAAAACAATACCAACCTGTCTAATGAGCTACTTGGGGTTGCATAAGGCCACTGCATGAGGATAGAGCCGAGTGGTTCCACAGCTGAGGCCTATCTGCAATAGATGCAAAGTTACTTGCATGAACAATAAGGTGCTCAAAGGGAACTGAGGAATGCACAAAAGGGTGCCAAATAACTCAGTTCAACACTAGATGCATAATTTCCTTAACACCTGATAATTCAACACACAGTACTGAGGGTGATCGCACAACAGAAATGGAAAAATAAATCAGAGAAATAACAGGAACATGACTGAATAAGAAACCTTGCTCCCAGTATATTAACATCATCAAGATGACAATGTCCTCGTTCAATAGGGTGCCGACGCTGGAGGAGGGAATTAAGGGATGCCACAACAAAATACTGGTTCGAACCTCAGGGTCAAACACATGGAGGGTGCAAGGGACAGGCAAAGGTAAGGACATCTGTCCATCGTGGAATTCTGAGCGCTTCCCTCTCTCGACTGCTGTGGTAAGGCCTATTTCTAACCTCGGAGGGTTACGCCTTGACATCCAGATAGGTGGTGCAAAGGTGAATCTTCGCCTCGTTTTCTATAGCAAGCACGTGGGCATTCAGTCAGGCCTCGTGGAGAGGTCATCATTCCCGAGTGGCATGGCGCCAACTTTCTCTTTCTAGCTCCTCCCTTGCGCGTTGTCTGACGACGTCGAGGACGGCATCTTCGAAGGTCACCTGGAAACAAGGCCTTAGGCAGTCATTTTGAACAGAGAGAAGGATTAAAGGCTTAACCATTTTGGGAATGGAGAGAGTTTACGAAGGGGCGAATGAAAACCCACAGTGCTAGTAATTAATACAATTGAAGTGAATTGTATTTCTTTCTCTGTTATGTTACGGATGTAAAAAACGGGTAAGGTTGCTGGAAAAGAAGTTTCCTTTGTTGCAATGTGTGTGTGTGTGTGTGTGTGTGTGTGTGTGTGTGTGTGTGTGTGTGTGTGTGTGTGTGTGTGTGTGTGTATATATATATATATATATATATATATATATATATATATATATATATATATATATATATATATATATATATATATATATATATATATATATATATATATATATATATATATATATATATATATATATATATATATATACAGGTTGGCCATCACTAATCCGGCATCATTGGGACCTGGAGGGTGCCAGATTAGCCATTTTGCTAGATTAGCCATTTATTAGGCTAGAATACACTGAAACCCAGTAGCTAAGCACCTCATCTTAGAATTAAAATATCCCATAATCAGTACAAGTTGGTTAATAAAGAAAGACAATTATCAAATACAGGTAGTGCTCGATAAGTTATGATAAGTTGACTTTACGATATATTTCAAGTTTAAGATTTATGGGGTTAGTAATTAATACCGATACAAAAATATTTAGGATATATTTTTAGATTTCGCACAGGCGCAGGCAGCAGTTTATAATTAGACAGCAAGAGATCAACTTACAATAGACCAACTTCTTTTCCTCCATCTCTTTATTCCATCTGAAATTAAAAAAGTAAAAGACAATGATAAAAGTATTGTTAGTAACGTACAGCCATAAACAACCGAACGGGAAACCGTTGTTTTGCTAATAATCGTATTGGATAACAACCGTTTTGCTTGTATTTCAACCATCGCACGGTTAAACAATTACTGTAGTTATGTTACAAATGACGTTAAGTACTGTACAATAGAACTGATATATTTTTTACACTATACCCTTATTCGCTTTGGAGAAAAGATCGGCAAGGAAATGGTAATATACTGCTACAGTAACTTTGTTGCATGTTGCAGCTGAAGCTGAAAAACAATGTTCAAGCTGCTAATGACTATAAATTATCGTGCATCGGCAACATGGATGAAACTCGACCGTAAATAAAACTGGAGAGAATGTATTTTAATCAAAACTACTGAGCATGAAAGAATACAAATTACTGCTGTTTTCATGCCGATAGAAGATAAATACGTAAAGCTCGTATTATGATGAAATCAAGAGAAAATAGCGAACGGAATCTTGGATTTTTTTTTACACAAAACAAACATGCCCCCAAAACGGCCAGCCGCGATTCCCGCGAACGTCATATATTAATGAAAAAAAAAAGCTAAAGTAATTTCACAAGGAGACGTATTCAAGTTATATTTCGACTTAAACACTTCGAATAACGAAAAATACCCTTGTCCCAAATAAATAAAGTATCTAGATTCATTTACGCAACTAGAAGCAAGATAAGCGCTCTGAACTGAGTTAAATGTGGGGAAAATAAACATTGATCGCAATTTATAATACAAAAGCAATATGAGAATATACACAACTGGATACAATGTAGTAAAGCATAACTTTTTAAAAGATCCATGAAAAAGATGCACATTCGTTATGTTGTTGTATGTATAATACTGTTAATACGTGAATAGAGTTCAGTATAATATAGGCTAGGGTTACCAGTTTGTTGATGCAGCACACTGCACCACCAAATCAAGCGGCCGGGCGAGGAAGTTAGCTTAGCGACCCGGGAAATTTGAAAATTAGTGCGGAAACATTAGAAATTACTCTAGCCGAAATTTGTGCTGGATTACTGATTGTTCTGGACTACTGATTGCCGGATTAGTGATGGACAACCTGTATATATAAATGTATACATATATGTATGTATATATATATTATACATACACATATACATACAGGCAGTCCCCGGTTAATGGCAGGCTCGGTTAACAGCGATCCCGTTTTATGGGACTTGTCTAGCGACAAAAATCTGCAATTTTCAACGCCAAAAATCACCAATTTCTGCTTATCGGCGCCGATAATTGAGTATTGGTGCCGATACATAATTAACAGAGGTGCCAATAACTGAAAATCGGTGCTTATCGGTGCCGATAAGCCCCGGAAATGGCGATTTTCGGTTATCATCACACCCTGAGAACGGACCCCGCCAATAACCGGGACTGCCTGTGTGTATATATATATATATATATATATATATATATATATATATATATATATATATATATATATATATATATATATATATATATATATATATATATATATATATATATATATATATATATATATATATATATATTATATATACTGTATATATATATATATATATTTTTACAGATTGGTCTCTTTGGAGGAATGCAAGGGGGTCTTTATTTAGTTATTGCCTTAATGGACCAACAAAGAAGACCAACCTGTAACAAAATGAAGGGAAAAAATGGGTAACTTACCTTGACATTACCATTAATTAATCAGGGATTGGAAGGTCGCCATGTGAGATGAGTATCTAGTTACATTAAACTGAATTTATTTACAGAAAACAACCAAGGAGGTAATCTGAAGGCTGATGATACAGCAAGTAAAATCAAATAATGAAAAAATACAAATTGGCAATGCATAATAAATTTCTGCACGAGTTAAATTCGTCTTGAAGGATCAGGCTCTCTAGTGTGCAATGAAAAGGGGGAACAGGTTATTGCTTCCCGGACTGTGTACTATGGAATTCATGCGTTTATTGAGAATGGCAGTACTTTTAAGATGATTTGAGTTCACAAGGCTGGGTCGACTGTGCAGATAGTAGCGACGACCCTGGAAGAAAGTCCAGGATTAGCATGCTACACAGGAGTTGATTAATTAAATTTAATTAGCCAGTGGTAACACTATGGAGGGAGTAACCTACTGCTGATCACTGAATTGAATTAAAATTAGTTTAGGGCAAGTTAGGGGAAGTCATGGGGGTGAATTTTTGGGCTGCTTTGTCTGTAATTCTTAACAAAAGGGGGGGGCTTGTCTGGGAGAATGGAAAGGTTGGAAAATTGAAAATGGAGAGAATTTTAAGAAGAAAAAAGACTGGCAGGGGACCGCATCCCAGACATACCTTCCTGTTCTACATGAGCTCTTTGCAAGACGAAATCTGGTAGCTGGTAATTACGCCCGCACCCACATAGAGAGAAAAAAGGAGGGAGCTGTTCTCACACGTGCATTCTGGGCAAAGTTTTCTCTTCGTCTCCCAGCATTGGTTTTTAACATCTCAGGATGTTGGTGAGTTTGTATGAAGGTAGGTCACATCTGAAAGCAAATCCCACAGCCAGTAATAGGTTCACACAAAAAGAGGCCTTATAACTAAGTCCCTAAAGGTAAAAACAGTGGGCCCCCTTTTGAAAGGCTTCTGCCTGTTACACCTAACGACTTTCCTAGTCCCCCAAAATCATGCTATGGGGGGGCAGAAATTCAAATTATTATTTGGCTGGCTAAGAGGGAGGAATGAAAATACGTGAATATATATACATACATATATATATATATATAGTGTACTTTTATACTGATCTATTATCATTGCAGTATTAAAAAAATATTGTCCTGACATTTTTAATTGTTTAACCAATGTAAACAACTCAGTTCAGCCCTTCTCTCTCTCTCTCTCCCTCTTTCTCTCTATCTATCTCTCTCTACGCCAAAGGATACTTGTAGAATGTGAGAGATAGATAGACAGATAGACAGAAGGGGAATTATTGGCTGGAAGGAATTGGATTGTAGCTCTCACGCTTTGTGAGGGAGTTTTCTGTCTTTTATGACTGATTTTAGTTTAATGTTTACTGATACTCTATGTTATAACCTAGTTAAGTGAATTAATCTTTATTTACCTTTGTGTACATAATGTCCCTAGTGTATTAAATATTCTTAATGTGCAGGTGTATCTCTCTCTCTCTCTCTCTCTCTCTCTCTCTCTCTCTCTCTCTCTCAGGGTAACGATTAGTTTTCACACTTACTGTAAGCCATATATTTTTTTAAGGGTAATGTTGTAATATGACTTTGAAATGATAATGAAGTGTTTTAGGATGACAGTTTAAGGTATACATTTGGTGTTTGAACTACTAAAATAGGCAGTTATAAACATTTTTAAGAGGGGGTCTCTGGGTGTTTTATAAGCGTTTTTAGAGGGGGATGTCAAGTATTCACGGATTTTAGCTATTTGCGGGTGGTTGTGGTCCCTATCCCCTGTGAATACCAGGGTTGAATACCAAATAAATCCTTTGGAGAATGCATTGAATTTGAGCCTAAAGACAGTTGAGAGGTGAGGTGGTGAAGGGCGCAAACCTTGGCCCTGGGACATGCCATGGTTCCCTGTCCGCAAAGAAGATCAACAGAAGCAGGGCAGTCCAAAGGGTGGGCTACAAACAGACACCAAGCCTCCAACACCTTCTCCCTTGCAGGGGAAACCAAACTCTTCCCCTAAAGATATATGGTCAAGTTTCTAACCAATAAAGAAGATTGCTTCTCAATTACCTATTATTTTTCTCCTGAACCACACAGGGAGCATATGAAGTCAGAGCAGAAAGAGTAAAAAAGGACCTAACCTAGCAGGCAATGGAGGTGGAGAAGCAACACTGGAAGACAAAGGAAAAGACTGAGTAGGCTTATGGCCCTCCCTAATGAATTGTCTACGTAATCTATCAGCCTCTTACATCTTCCGATACTTCACAAAATTACTCATCCTCTTATTGGATCACTCTTCATTTTCTTCAACAATAAGAAAACCATACTTGTGCTTCAACAACTAGGCTAACACACATGGGCATCATACAAAACCAAAATATTCAGTTTAGACAAACTCATTCTAATACAGCCTAATGATTTCATCTCTGCTTGCTGTAGATGACAAAATGCAGAAACAGAAAATTAGCACAATACTGTACAGGAGAAAATCAGCCAGAAAGATAAAAATCATTACCAATGCCGATTCACACCATCCGCACAAGGACACAGCATGGAGAATTCTTACAAGGACATAAACATTCCAACAGTATCTGGTGGGAAACAGGTGATTACCAAGACATTCCTCTGAGGTTAGCCATGCATACTTCATTTATTTTACATGCTGATCGCACCTAATGGTTTGAAGATATAAGCTAACTAACAGTAAGCAGATTCATTCCAAATAATATGACATTTTTATTCTAAAATAATGTTTAACACATACTTACCTGTTAGTTACATATAGCTTTAGTCTTTGACGCCACGGCAAAATTTCAAAACGTTACGGCAGTGCCAGTCCGAATATCGGGTGATCGCCCTACCTGCCCTCTGTCGGGGTACTAGGAACTATTCCAACATGCTTCAGAATAATTTGCCTACCTGTCCCCGTGGGGAGGAGGGTGGGTTCAGATATGTAACTAACAGGTAAGTATGTGTTAAACATTATTTTAGAATAAAAATGTCATTTTAACACATACAACTTACCTGTTAGTTACATATAGCTGATTGACACCTTTAGGAGGTGGGGCAATGACAGCTAAAAAGAGTTGTTGGAAACATTAAGGTTATTAATGTAGAAAATTTCTTAGTTCCTCACCTGCTAAGGTTTTTGATTCCACAGTTACTGCCTCAGTAACCTGCTATCCTTAGAGCAAATGATGGGTATAATGACCTGGTCGCAGATTGCTTAAGCTGGGTATCAGTCACCTAGGACATGGCCGTGACAATACCACAAGTATGCCCCTGCTCAGGCGCAGCACAAACATCATGAATTACAAAAGGGTCACCCAACACCAAAGAAAAAGCATAACCATAAAAACCAAAACCAACTGTGGGGTAAAACTATCCAACACTTACCCTCACAGACAACCTAAAAACCTTCACACTCCAAAAAAACAAGTAAGTAAAGGTAGGTTAATCCTCCTTTACCCCTTTACCCATTACCGTGCCAGATACAACAAAGGGCCCTAACGTGCTGCACTCATCAAACACTGTCTGCACTTGCGAGAGATAATGCAAAGCAAATACAGACTTACATCTCCAGTAGGTTGCTTGCACAATATCTTGAAGGGAGAGGTTCCTTTTATAAGCGAGAGAAGTAGAGATAGCCCTCACTTCGTGAGCCTTCACTTTACACATTTTCAAATCATTCTCTGAAATATTGGAGTGAGCTTCAGAAATCAGATCTCTAATAAAAAGGACATGGCATTCTTGGACATCGGTCTAAGAGGGTTCCTGACCGAACACCATAGGGAATCTGGGTAGAAGGACCCTAATATCTTTAGTCCTTCGCAAATAATATTTCAAGGCTCTGATTGGGCAGAGGAACCTCTCCTGCTCTTACCTACCAATTCCGACAGACTCGGAATCTCTCAAGCGAGGCCACGGGTGCGAAGGGGTCTGTTCTTGGCCATAAAAACAGTTTCAAAGAACAAATTGCTTTTAAAGCAGAGAATCCTACTCTCTTATCCAAAGGCGTGGATCTCACTGATTCTCTTAGCTGTAGCTAACAAAACTAAAAAGAGGGTTTTCCTGTAAGATCTCTTAAAGAAGCAGAATCCACAGGTTCAAATTTCTCAGACATAAGCCACTTCAGGACTACATCAAGATTCCACGAAACAACTTTAGCATCTGACCTCTTAGAGGTACCGAAGGATTTAATAAGGTCCGTTATATCTTGGTTATTAGAGATATCCAAACCTCAGACGAAAAACAGTAGCCAGCATGCTACGATAACCTTTAAGTGTGGATACAGAAAGGTTCTTATTCCCGAGGAACAAAAGAAAATCCGTAATCTCGTCACGAGGTTCTGGAAGAGGAAATGTCATGATCTTTGCACCATGAATTGAAACATATTCCACTTGACTCATAGACCTTGATCGAAGACGGTCTTCTGGCTCTAGCGATGGATTGAGCCGCTTTCTAAAAAAATCCTTTGCTTCTGAGTAGACGTTCGATAGTCTGAACGGTGTTAGATGAGACTTGACAGGTTTTCGTGAAATCTCCTGAAGTGGGGCTGTCTGAGTAAATCTACTCTGTTTGGAAGGCTCCTCGGAAGTCGATCAAGAGATCCATGAGAACTGGGAACCAATCCCTGGAAGGCCAGAAGGGGGCTATCAACATCATCCTGGTGTTGGAGTGGTGCTGAAATTTCCTCAACACCGCACCTAACATCTTGAACGGCGTGGAAGGCGTAAAAGATCCAGACCCGACCAATTCAGTAGCATTACGTCCGTCTGGAAGGCTGCTTGGTCCGGGACAGGAGAGCAGAAGATTGGGAGCCTGTTCGACTTGTTCGTCAGAACAGGTCTACCAGAGGTTGACCCCAAAGTCTCCACAGCGACTTGCACACTTCTTCGTGCAAAATCCACTCTGTGGACAGAACCTGGTGCTTCCTGCTCAAGGAGGCCGCTCTCACGTTGAGGGCTCCTTGAATGAATCTCGTTAGGAGCAGAATCTTGTGCTTCTCTGCCCACAAAAGGAGGTCTCTTGCTACCTCGCTGAGGAGTAAGAATGAGTGCCCCCTGTTTTTTTATGTAAGACAACGCTGTGGTGCTGTCTGAATGAACCAGAACTGTTTGTCCCTGTCACGAATGGTAGGAAGTGTACGAGACTCAGGTGGATTGCTTTCAACTCCTTCTTGTTGATGTGCCATTCTTTTCTGTCACATTCCACAAACCTGAAATTTCTTTTACACCCAACGCCGCTCCCCATCCTTCTTGACGAGTCCTGCAAAACAGTTCGTGGTTCTGGTTCGACGGAAATAGAGAGAGACCTTTCTCTAATTTTCTTCGATCTAACCACCACCTTAGATCCTCCTTGATAAGGTCCGAGATTGGAAAGGAAAAGGAGTCTGGAAGCGTTTTTCCTGTTCCATTGCTCCCTGAGGTAGAATTGAAGGGGCTCATGTGAAGTCTCCCCAGGAGACAAACTTTTCTATTGACGCCAGAGTTCCCAGGAGGCTCATCCAAGCCTTTATGAACAGGTATCCATATCCAGAAAGTTCTGGACTTTTGCTAGACAGTCCGAGATTCTTTGATCTGACGGAAAAGCCAGAAAAGGAACTGTTTCAGTCTCACTCCTAAATAGATCCTGGATTGTGAGGGAGATAGGTGAGACTTCTTCCAATTGATTAGAAGTCCTAGCTTCTGTGTTAAGTCGAGAGTTACTTTCAAATCCTCCAAGCACTGAGACTGAGACTGGGAAACGAAGGAGCCAATCGTCTAGATAGAGAGAGATCTTTATTCCTCTGAGATGAAGAGCTTTGGCAACAGTGGACATAACTCTTGTGAATACTTGAGGGCTGTGGACAGACCAAGCACAGAGTCCTGAACTGATAAGTCCTCTCCTGGAAAACGGGTTAAGAAACTTCCTGGACGCGGGATGGATCGGAATGTGAAAGTAAGCGCCCTGCAGATCTATTGAGACCATCCAATCCCCGGACGAAGAGAATTGAGGACAGATTGCGCCGTCTCCATCGAGAAACTGGTTTTCTCCACGAAAAGGTTGAGAGAACTTACGCCCAGGACTGGTCTCCAGCCGCCTGAGGCCTTTGGAACAAGAAAAAGGCGGTTGTAAAAGCCTGGAGAGTTGACTTCTTCCACGATCTCTATCGCTCCTTTTAAAAGCATGGAGTCTACTTCCGCACTCAGAACCGAGCATTTTTCTAAGTTGCTGGAATATGCTGTCAAAGCTAAAGGTTCTGTTGCAAGAGGGGGCCTCTTGAGGAAGGGATAGAATATCCTTCCTTTAGCACGGACGTGGTCCACTGGTCCGCTCCGATCTCCTCCCAAATTTGCCAGAACTGCTGAAGTCTGGCTCCTACTAGTGCATGGAGGACATGCAGATCACTTTTTAATTGAGGGTTTGATAGCCTTGGAGACAAATCTTGCTTTGCCCCGAAACGAGATCCCCACGGTTGAAGGGCCTGCCACTTAAAGGGCCTATCTTGACTAACTTGAGGACGAGTTTGCGCTGGCAGAGAAGGTTGAGGAGCTTTTGGTTTACGAGTGGATTGCGCCAAAAGGTCCTGTGTGGACTTCTGAGTAAGGGATTTCGACACTTGGCCACAAGTTCTTGAGGGAAAAGGTACTTCTTATCCAGAGGTGCGAAAAGAAGAGCCGATCTTTGAGTCCTAGAAACTCCACGAAGCGACAAAAGAGCACCAAAGTTGTCGCTTCTAAGAACTCCTAACGTGAAGATGGAGGCTAACTCAGACGCACCATTTTAATCCCTTTATCTAAGCAGGACATAACAGAAGAGAAATCATCGAAATGCGCTCGGAAAGACCAAAAGACTTTACCTTCCTACCCAAAGCGCCAATAGTCCAGTCCATAAAACTGATGACTTCCAAAACTCGGAAAACGTTCTTCAAAAGGTGGTCCAACTCTGAAGGAGAGAAGAAAATCTGAGCAGAGTTCATCGCAGAACGACGAGTAGAATCAACGAGACTGGAGAAGTCTCCCTGAGAGGAGGCAGAAGCTCCCAGAGAGAAAACTTCCCCAGTGTCGAGCAAGCCTCTCATCTTAGTAGAAAGCTTGGGAGGGAAGCAGAAAGTAGTTTTCCCTGATCACGTTTGTCTTCCAACCAGGAGTTCATTTTCTTTAATGCCTTCTTGGCTGAAATAGAAAGCACTAACTTCATAAAGGAAGAGGTAGAAGGCTTGAGTCTCTTGCATGTACTGAGAGAGAGAGGAAGCCGGGCCGCAGGTGCAAAATCCTCAGGAAAATTATCAATAAAGAAGCGAAGAAGCTTCTTATAATCTTTGAGAGGAGTCTGGTTGTCTACAGGAAACTCTTCCACAACTTCTTCCTCAGACGAAATAGGAGAAAAACCTTCCGCTTGCACACACACATCTTGTGAAGGAGGAGTAGGAGCCTGAATAAGAGCTTGAGGAGGAGCCTGAGCCTGAGTAGGCGCCACAAGAGGAGCCTGAACTGGCGCAACAAGAGGAGCCTGAACTGGCGCCACAAAAGGAGCCTGGGATGGCGCCTCACCTGGCGCTACCTGAGGCGCTTGAGCCTGAGAGAGCGCTAAATCTTGAGGGGAGCGCCTGAGCCTGACTAGGCGACGAGCCTGATCCTGAGCCTGAACAAAAGGAGGATCAAGAGACACAGATCGAGGAGGAGCTTTGTGACTGGGCGCTCCGAGAGCTCGAGACGAAGGAGGAGGCATCAAATACACTTCAGAAGGCTTTGCTGAGAAGAACCAGGCCTTCCGAGCCCGCCAAGAATGCTTCCAATTTTCTTGTGCACGTCAAGAAAGTCATGAGTAAACGAGGATCCAACTGGGGAACGATGATCAGTAGAGCCAGGATCGTGATGAGGAAGAGGCGAGAAGCCACAATAGGCTTACGTGAAACCAAAGGAGAAACACCGGGAACGCTGGGCAATACCGAATGGGAAGTCTTATACCTCTTGCGCACATGAGCCTTTGCGCCTGGGAGAAGACTCTTCTGACGACGAAAATCTCTCGGACTCTCCCAAAAACTACAGGAAGGCTCTGATAAGTTTAAATGGCTTCTTCTTCTGAACCGCTGAAGGCGAAAGATTCCTGGACCTCTTCAATGGTCTAGACTCGTGGAAATCTCCAGCCTCTGCAGGCGAATCACTGGAGCTTGAAGAAAGACCTTGAGTCCCCTTTCCAACGGCACTCTGAAACAGCCTGGGAAACAACAGGACTGTTCGAGGGGCGGCTGCTCGTGAGCAGACCCCACTCGCCTCCCCTTGGACTTTCAGCATGTCTTCTCCCAGGAGCAGGGGAGCTTGACAGAGGCTTAGGTCTAGGAGAACAAGTAGGCCGAGCAACCACCTCCTCCACCACACTAACACTTTGCACTGCACTTAAATTATTCACAATATCTTGGAAAGAATCCATACGCTCATGAAGGGATTTCACATTAACGCCAATATCCTCCATGGCGCCCACAATAAGGTTAAATCTGGCGTCCATCTGGACTTGATACTCAGACAGTAACGGGTTCAGGGATATCAGAGTCAGGAATAGGAATATTAGTAGCCACGGGGATATTAATAGAAGTTTCCTGCATAGCTAAGGGAGATTCCGGTTTCTGAGAGAGAGAAGAAGAACTTAGCTAAAGCTTTCCTGGCTCTATCTTTCTCAAGTTTCTTTACATACTTAGATAGAGCCTTCCAATCTTTTTCAGTCATACTGACACATTCATCACACTTCCTCTCATATGAACATTCCTGACCTCTACAAGCCACACAAATTGAATGAGGATCAAGACTAGCCTTGACCAACCTCGTCTTACAGCCTTTGCTGCATACCCTAAAGGTATAAGACCCAGAATCTGACATAATTATCAGAAAACCTGACTAAATAGGTGACAAAAATAAACTGGCAAAGCCGCAAACCAACAAGAGAGTACTTCACCAAGTGAAAACAGCTCGATGTAGGCAGAAACAATGAAATTTCGCTCGAGTACCGACAACAATGTCGCCGGCATGACGGCAAAATTATTCTGAAGCATGTTGGAATAGTTCCTAGTACCCCGACAGAGGGCAGGTAAGGGCGATCACCCGATATTCGGACTGGCGCTGCCGCGCGTTTTGAAATTTTGCCGTGACGTCAAAGACTAAAGCTATATGTAACTAACAGGTAAGTTGTATGTGTTAAAATAATTTTTCAAAATAAATTTTATTATTTGGATACTTACCTACTGTTATAGTAGACCCAGCCCAACCTCCCAGTTACGTACATAGTGGGCTGTCAAGGAGAATTCTGATGAGCTAAAAATCTGAAACACACCTGGTGGAAAATAGGTGTACAGGCAGTCCCCGGTTTATGACGGGTCCGGCTTACGACGTTCCGAGGTTACGACGCTTTTCAGATATATTCATCAGAAATTATTTCCCGGTTTACGACGCATTTTCCAGGGTTAGGACGTGTCGCACGCCGATCCGACGGAAGAAATATGGCTCCAAAATGGTAGAATAGTAAAAATTTGAGGGTTTTTTGATGAAGAACTCAATAAAAATGCAGTTTACATCGTTTTCAATACACCCAGAGCATTAAAAGTCAGGTTTTCTTAGGATTTTTGACGATTTTCGACGATTTTTCGGTTTACGTCGATTTTCGGCTTACGACGCGGCATAAGAACGGAACCCCCGTCGTAAACCGGGGACTGCCTGTACTACCAGACAGTTATCCGGGGTTGGCCATCTTCTTTTGTTTGAAAGCTGACACGACTATCAGTGCAAAGATATGAGCTCTTTAACAGTAGGAAAGTATCCAAATAATAAATTTTATTATGAAAACTATTTTTTTTTTGGAAATAGACTGTATTTGTAAATTTACATAGCAAGCGTCAGTTCTGAATTTCCAAAAATCCCCAAATCTTATTTGGTTTATTATAAAGTTTTCACCTTTTATTGTATTCATACAGGTAATTGGTTTTCTTATTGTATAGGTAGTTCCATCAGTGCACCTCAAGTGGTGCACTGTACGCATTACTGCAGGTGTTTGCAGCATCCCTTCAGCCCCTAACTGCACTCACTTTTTATCCATTTACTCTTCCTCCATTCTCACTTCCTTTCTCAATCTTGCTGTCCAACCTCTCTATTACTTCTTAGTGAAATCTGATGTTTTCTCCAAGATCCAAATTTAAATCCTTGTACTTCATTTCCTTTATTTTCTGGAACTCCTTTCCCTGCTGTCCAACCTCTTCAACTTCTTCTTTTCAACATCTTGATGGTTGAATGGCCAAAAGTGCCCCAGCTTGGCTTGACAGCCTAAATTTCATAAAACAACTGGCTTCAATTCATCAAAAATCCTGTCATTTGATTGGTAAATTTAATACTTAAGGTATGTACAGTATTGGTAAATTTAATACTTAAGGTATGTATGTGTTCAAATGGAATCACTAAGTTACTAACCTGTGATATAGACTGTAGAGGTGGTAATGGTGCAGGTATGGCAGGAGTTGCCTCCTGAGGCATCACCATCTGCAGAGCCTCCAACATGTTCCAGTTGGCTGCTTCCAAATGCATAAAAGCCTCACCCACATCTTCAATACCCGAGCATGCCTAAAATATATTTATATCTTAAAACCAAAAAGTCATATACACCTGATGAAAGTAAGGACCAGACACATAATTTTATTATAGAAAAATAAAAATGTCAGAAATTCCTTGGTTACTCTAGAGTCCCTATACAGTATTAAATAGGGCTTTCCATTTTTTACATAAGAATCTAGAATGAATTATAAAGAAAATTTTTACATGGGCATTTCTTACTTTTAAAACAATTTGGGAAGCTATAAATTTGGTGCCTTGATATATTAAATACTTTTAAAACAATTTGGGAAGCTATAAATTTGGTGCCTTGATATATTAAAACAATCAAAATAAACAAAAACTGTTGAAAATCCATTAAGACAATTACCATTAACTACATAAGTTTTCATTTTACTTTACGAGATTAAATGTGTCATAGGTTTTCTAAACTTATTTCTCAAGCACATGCTCAGTGTCACTAATTAATTCATGAAAGCAATAATTTATTCTTTTATAAGAAATTACAGTAATAGAAAGTAAGCTTACTATTAATCTTCTGTAAGTATATAACATTTTTGCAATTAAAAAATAGCATAGTTACTATACTGCATAACACTCAAAAGAAAAAAAAGTTAAACCATTTATTTTTATATGTACAAACCACTACCCTTGGATTTGCAATAAACCAGTATATGTCCTTTCATAACTAAAAGGGCAGAACATCTAGATTTTACATAGTAGCAGCTAGACCTCCCACACGTTAGAGAGTTCAACGTCACTTCTTTAACCCACTTGTTAAGTTTTCTTTGATCTATGCAAAGGTAAGTCCCCCCCCCTGAATAGGGGAGGGGAGAAAGAAGTGTTAAGCAGTTGTGTAGGAACAAATGGCAGATTTTTTAAGTAATTTGTGCAGCTAGACCTCCCACACGTTTGAGCGTTGAACATCACTTCTTTAACCCACTTGTTAAGTTTTCTTTGATCTATACAAAGGTAAGTCCCCCCTGAATGGGAGGGAGGGGAGAAAGGAGTGTAAAGCAGCCTTGTAGGAACAAATATCAGATTTTAAAGTAATTTGTGCAGCTAGACCTCGCACACATTATAGCATTGAACATGACTTCTTTAACCCACTTGTTAAGTTTTCTTTTACCTATACAAAGGTAAGTCCCCCCCTGAATAGGAGGGAGGGGAGAGGATTTGTTAAGCAATCGTGTGGGAACAAATAGCAGATTTTTAAAGTAATTTGTATTTTTCCTAACATACATACCTGAAGCTCTTTACATAAGATTTAGCGTCCAAACTCGAGCAGGAACTGCCATTTAACTTTCAGACAAGGTCATTAACTATAAACGGTAGGGGGAGCCCTGCCCACTCCTCATCAGTCTGCACTCCAGGTACCTAGTACCAGAATGAGGGGTGGATGAAGTGGGACATAAATGTAAAGAAATTACATTTTTATACAGTAATAAAATAAGGTTTTATATATACTTACCAAATAATTACATAACTGTAGTTTCTACTTTCAGTGGCAGCTCAAAATTCAAACATCACATAGCCCTCTTTTGGTTTGGGTGTAGGTAAACTGCCCCGTCCACTTTTTGGGGAGAATAGGTACAACACAGCTAAAGAGCTCAATTCTTTCATGCTCTATGTCCATGAGAGGGGAGGAGGGAGGGCTCTGATCATGTAATTATTTGGTAAGTATATATAAAACTTTATTTTATCATAAAAATGTCATTTTTATATAAGTAACTTACGAAATAATTACATAGCTGATTCCCACATTAAAAGGTGGTGGGATGAATGGACATAATGTATACTACCCAAAAAACTCAGATATGGAGAATTTGGAATAGTAAATTAGCTAGCATCATGAAATGCTTGTTGTACCCTTACCTTACCTGGTGAGGGAGCAATAGCAGACAGGTACTGACTCTGGTTGAAGCTCCTCCCGACCTGTAGTGGCGTGGCGGTAGAGCCAAGAGTCCTCTCTACTTAAGAGGGTGCTTTGCAACGTAGGAGTTTATCGCAGGTTGCCAAAGCTTACAATCCAAAAGACGTGTGTATAGTATATGCCCTTGCCCTGGGCGCAGTACAACAGAAAAATTACCAGATAAAATCTTAACCTTCACCAATGCAAAACTTTAACCAAAACCATAACAAACAAATATTGGCGACACTCACAACCCAGTGCTCACCAGACTTCCCAAGAAGTGCAACCATCCTTACTCAATGAGAGTGGACAGAGGAAAAAGAAGGCATTCCTCCTATCCTTCATTCCCCAATACTATGCCAGCTGCGAAGAACGGACCTAAAGTACTGCATTTTTCATACACCGTTTTGATATCACGTAGGCAGAACATTGTGAACACTGATTTGCATCTCCAATATGTTAATTGCAAGACTGAAGAGAGAGACTGATTGCGTCTGAAGGCCAAAGACGAGAGAGACAGATTACATTTGAGCCACTGCTCTTATTTCCTGCGCCCTGACCTTACATGAGGACAGTAAATCGTCCTGAACCCCCAAATGTGATTCCTAGATCACAGACCTTAAAAAGAATGTCTAAGAATTTTGGTTCTCTTGGCAGTAGCTAGAGTGACTAGAAAAAGTGTTTTTCTTGTAAGATCCCTGAGGGGTGTGGATCAAAGAGGTTCAAATGGCAGACCTGAGAGCCATTTTAAAACAACATATAGATTCCAGGATATGGAATCTGATTTCTCTTGCTTTGCAGTATCTAGTGACTTGATGAGGTCACTGATGTCTTTATCATTAGATAGATCCAGACCTCTACATCTGAAAATGGAGTTGAGCATCGCTCTGTAGCCTCTGATCGTGGACGTAGCCAATCCTTGCGAAGACCTTAAAAATAGCAAGAAGTCTGCTATTTGCACTACAGGGGTAGAAGATGATATCTTATGTCTTCTGCACCAGTTGTGATTATTGTCCATTTATTCTGGTGGACTTTGGAGGAAGACTGACGTCTACATCTGGCAACTGCTTCCGCAGCTGATCTCGAAAAGCCTTTCGCTCTGACAAGTTTCCAGACAGTCTGAAGCCTGTCAGAGTGAGAGTAGATAGTCCTAGATGGAACCAATAAGTGCGGTTGCTTGAGTAGACTTCGTTATTGTGGAAGCAATCTTGGGAAGTCTACTAGGAGGTTGAGATCTGGAAACCACTCTTTCTGTGGCCAGAAGGTAGCTACCAGGGTTATCGACACATGGTCGTGGAAAGGAATTTGTTGATTACTTCTCTCACTATACTGAACGGTGGGAAGGCGTATACATCCAGGTTCGACCAGTCCTGGAGCATCGCATCTGTTGCCCACGCGAGAGGGTCCGGGGCTGGAGAGCAATAAAAAGGGAGACTGTGATTCCTCGACGTTGCAAATAGATCTACTGACGGCTTTCCCCCCCCCATTTCCACAGATCGGTGCATACCTGTGGATTCAGTGTCCATTCTGTGGGTAGGACCTGTTTGCAACGACTTAATTTGTCGGCTATAAAGCAGGTAACAATCTTGGTTTGATTTCCCTGCGCCCACATAAGGAGATCTTTGGTCGCTTGATACAATGAAAAGGAGTGTGTCCCTCCCTGATTCTTCATGTAAGCCAGAGCTGACATATTGCCCGAGTGGACTATGACTATGGATTTGTAAGTTGCTGTTGAGAAATGTTGAAGAGCTAAGTGTATTGCCTTCAGCTCCTTCACGTTGATATGAAGTTCTCTCTCGGGTGGTGACCATGTCCCTGACACTTCGTTGTTTTCTAGGAGAGCCCCCCCAACCCAGATCCGATGCGTCTGAGTATAATGTGAGGTTGGGGTTCAGAGGGTGTAGAGATTTCCCTTCCGCAATCCTTCCTGTTGCAAGCCACCATCGAAGGTCCTCTTTGATCTTGGGGGTGATTGGGAAAACAAACGAGTCCAGGAGAAACTTAATTGCCAACTGGCTTTCAAAAAGAATTGTAGTACTCTTGTGTGAAGTCTCCCTAAGGGAATGAACTTTTCTATGGATGAGAAAGTTCCCAGTAGACACTTCCATTCACTGGCCAAGCATGATGGGAGAGAGAGGAATTTCTGAACTGTCTGAATGCAGGCTTTTACTCTCTTGTCGGATGGAAAAGCCCGAAAATCCCGAGAGTTGATCTTCATTCCCAAATAAAGAATTGATTGACTCGGGACTAACTGAGATTTGTCTAGATTTATCCGTAGGCCCAATTCTTGGGCTAATGCAAGAGTCTTCTTTAGGCCCTCCGTGCAACTTGATTCCGAGGGGGAGCGTAGGAGCCAATTGTCTAAATAGAGGCTGATGTTGATCCCCATGAGATGTAGCCATTTTGCCATTGGGGCTAGGACTTGGGTGAAAACTTGAGGGGCCATCGAAAGTCTGAAGCACAGCGCTCGAAATTGGAAGACCTTGTCCTGGTACATAAACCGCAGATATTTCCTGGCCTCTGGGTGAACTGGGACGTGGAAATATGCATCCTGCATGTCTATGGTTGCCATCCAATCCCCTTGACGGATGGAAGATAGAACTGAGTGGGTTGTTTCCATTTTGAATTTCGTAGTCTGAATATAGAAATTCAGGGCACTGATGTCCAGGACAGGTCTCCAACCTCCTGATGATTTTGGGACGACGAATAGCCGGTTGTAGAACCCCTGGCGTGCTGACATCTCCAACTATTTCTACGGTTCTCTTGGCAAGGACAGACGAAACTTCCTGTGGTGGGGACGAATACCTCTCTGAGTCTAAAGAGTAGGCCGCCAAGTTGATAGGTGAGGACACTAAGGGAGGTTTCTCACTGAATGGGATAGAGTATCCTACTTTGATTACCTTTAAAACCCAAGGTTCTACATCCCTGTCCCTCCACTTGCTCCAAAAATGCTGAAGCCTGGCCCCACTGGTACACACGGAGAATAGTATCCTCACTTACGAGAGGAAGATTTGCTTGTTGACTTCTTAATTGGCTGAACGGACCTAGAATACGCTCAGGAACGGGACTGGAATCTACCTCTTCCTCCTCAAAATTTTTGCTGCCAGCTCCTGGGATCCATCCCTTATCGCTTTATCCGTGCATGAGAGAACTCCCAGCCAGTCTGTAGCAAAGTTAGCTTGGAGAGAGGCGCAATCTTCTATTTTCTTCGCTAAGGGGCTAACAGTCCAGTCAAGAAAACTTAAGATCTCGGTGACCTTAAAAATGTCCTTAGTCAAACGCTCGAGTTCAGAAGTCATAAACCAGATCTTGGAAGAGGAGAAGGCAGATCTTGATGAGTCAGTTAAACTGGAGAAATCCCCTTGGAAGGAGGCAGTAACTCCCAACAACGGCACTTCCCCAGTCACATAGGATAAGTATCTCCTCTTGGATAAGCGAGGAGGAGTGCAGAATACCGCTTTCCGTTTTCCTCTTTTCTGTCGACCAGCTCTAAATGCTTGACAGAACTTTCTTCGACGACTTCGATAACACAATGTTAGGCAGACTAGAGCCATCCATAGGCTGTCTCATCATGAAAGCATGAAAAAGAACCAGGCGAAAAGGGAATCGCTGGAGAAAAGACGTCTGGGAAGCAAAACAAGAAGTATTTCAAAACGGAAGCATTGGCTGAAACAGGCTGATCCTGTTCTATGTCCTCTTCTGCAGACGAAATGGGAGAGACAGTCAAATTCTCAGGCTCATTAGTCACTGACGGTTTACGTAAAAGGTCCATAATACTGTCTAAGCGTTACTTAATGAGTTCCAAAGCCGGATCCTGAACCAGACGAAGAGAAGAAGGCGGTGCCATATGCCCGTTTGCTCGCTCGGAATGGGTGTGATCGAGCAACGACAAACGCTCGTGAACTACTTGTTGAACTGGTTCAACGGGATTATTGGATCCTCTAGATCCCACTGTGTGTCTGGATCCCTTGGATCCCACTAAACACTTGGATCCTGTAGATCCCACTTGATGAATGGATCCCTCAGATCCCACTGGACGAATGGATCCCTCGGATCCCGATGGATGCCTGGATCCCTCAGATCCCCTCAAATATCTGGGTCCTTCTGATCCCACCAGGTACTTGGATCCACCAGATCCCACTAAACTGGATCCCCTTTGCTTAGATCCCTTGGATCCAAAAGTGCGGTCTTCGTGTTTCTTAGCGATCCACTTGGGCGACAGAAACTGACGCTCTGACACAGACACTACAGGCAACATGTTAGATGGATCATCCCAAAAACTGCATGAAGGTTTGGGACTCAGGTCCCGATCTCTGTTCCGCTTGCACGGAATTGGAAATTCGGACTCAGCCACGGATACTGGCCTTTTCAATGGCCTGGATGCACTTTTGAAGCTTGACGTCCATACACTGAATCTTCCAATTCGGAATGTTCGGACACTGGGCACCCACGAACTGGAAGCGCAGGCACTGAACGCTCATGCCATGGGCGGTTGGATACGTGGGGCTCATACGGTGGGTGCTCGGACACAGACTGATCCTCTACCGGGAGCTTATACACTACACTTTCAGACTCTGGGCACTCAGACACACTATGGCGATGTACGGGACTGGCATACACTCTTTTGGAGCCAGGACACTCATTGGACAATGAATGGGTGCCATAATCTTTAACAGTCGACTCCCAAAAGCTACACGAAGGGAGTGGGCTGCGTTCCCTCTCTAAAGCTTTTTTACAAGATGGGGTGAATCAACTTCCTACGAAGTGCCCGGCCTTTTCAATGGCCTCGAAACCTTTGCAAAATGCCCACTGCGCTTATTGGGCCCAAGAGAGTCCAAATCACTAGATGATAAGGTACGAACATCCAAAAGGATGCCTTCCCAACGGTGGTCCTCTGCAGCCTAGGAATGGCAGACGACAGGCTCAGATGAGGCGACGACTGTTTGCAAGCAAACCCCACAGACCTCCCTTGGACTGCCAGTTTGCTTCCTCCCAAGTGAGCAAGGGGAGTTTAGCAGGGACCTTGGTCTAGGAGTATTGGTGGGGCAAACAGCCGCTCCCTCCACCGACACTGCACTAATACTATTAAATTTGTCCATCAGGACTTTCACAGAATTCCCTATCTGGGAAAGAGTATTAACTAACAAATAAAATTTCTGATCCACACGTGCTTCTAAGCTGGCAATGGCATTGGGTTCAGAAGAATGAGAGCCAGGTAATGCAGTAACAGGAAAAGTCGGAGGACTGAAAATAGGTGAAAATGCCGTCACAAGTGTTGAAGAGATAGGTAGGGCAGCAACATCAATTCCTGGAGAATTAATCGAACTAGCGGAAGCCTTAGCTTCAGTCCTAGCAGTAGCCTTCCTCAGTTGGTCAAGTTGCAAGCTATGTAAGTGGGTCTGCAAAGTCTTCCACTTCCCCTTATCCCAGTCCTTACATTCCTTACAATTAATGTCAGGCGAGCAAATTTGCTCCCTACAAGAACTACAGACAGTATGAGTGTCTTACTTTGCTGAAGTGAGTCTAGTCTTGCAGCCTTTGCTGCAATACCTAACGCTACACAAACTAGAATCTGACATAATTAGTTAAAAAGTCCAAATCAGAAAAGTTACAACCAATAAAGTTAACTGAATGTTAGCTAAGCCAAATAACAGCTGAAAGCTACCAAAAACAAAGAGTGCTTCACCAAATGAAGATATCTGATTATCCGGTGAAAAACAAACCAAGAGCTGCCAATAACCAGTGTTAAGTCATTGGCCGGCAGAAACGAATTGGGCTCTTTAGCTATGTTGTACCTATTCTCTCCCAAAAGTGGGCAGGGCAGTCTACCTACATCCAAAACAAAGATAGCTACCGCGATACCTGAATTTTGAGCTGCCACGTAAAGTAGAAACTATAGCTATGTAATTATTTGGTTAAGTTACTTATATAAAACTTTAGGTTTCTACGATAGGAAAACTTAGTAATTACATATTCTGTTCTAGTTTCAACTCGTGTGGCAGCCTTTATTGAAAAAACTGAGGTAGTGCTTCAATAGTATAGTGTAGGTGACAGGCCCTGCCCACCAACGGGAGTACTGGAAACGACTTAGCTAAAAAACCTCATTCTGTTTGGGCCCTTAAGTCCATGACAGGGGAGGAGGAAGGGCTCCAATCTGTAATTACTTGGTAAGTATATATAAAACTTAATTTTACCATGAAAATAACATTTTCACATAAGTAACTTACCAAGTAATTACATAGCTGAATCCCACATTGACAGGAGGTGGGATGCAAGGACATATTCTACTCCAAAACATTAAGTTATGGTAATGCCTTGGAAATAGAAAAGTTGCTAGCATTAAAGATGAAGCTTGTAGTTTCCTTATTTGGTAAGAGAGCTACTGCAGGTAAGTACTGCCTCTGGTTGGTGCTCATCTTAACCTATAGTGGTGTGACGGTACAGCCGCGGAGCGCCTCTACTTACAGTAGGTGGGAGCTTTGCAGTGAAGGATATGTCCAATGGCTAGCAAAGCATCAATAAGTGCCCTTGCCCTGGGCACAGTACCACAATAAAAATAAACCAGAAAAAGCTTTCACCTACACTGAAAACCCCATAACCCATCCACTGAGACTGGTGGATACTCCAGGTATACTGTACCCCCTGGCTCCTGAAAATTTGACACCCTATTTTAAAGCGAAAGAGACAGTAGTAAAAAAGACAGATTCCTATGCTTCCTCACGCAATACCATGTAAGCCACTGATAACGGCCCCAAGGTAGTGCAATTTTCACACACTGTTTCAACTTCTTTCAAACAGAGAGACATGAAGATCAGTTTGCACTTCCAGTAGGTTGACTGCAGAATGGAAGTGAGACATATGTGTCTGAAAGCTACTATCTCAAATATCCTTCTAACTAATTATTTGATTGAAATAGTACTTTGACACAGTGTACAAGACACCTAACACTAATTTTTGCTAATATAGTGCATTATCAAATGGTTTTAGTTTAGGCATTTACTCTTGACTTACATGGTGTTGCCAAGCATCGCCAAACTATGCATTTGAACGTCCTTTATCCTCATCCCGTTCCTCCCTCTCCCTTCCCCTCCTCATCCCTCCCTCAACTCACTATCCTGGCCTCCCCATCTCTGGCCCCCACTTTCCTGTCTAAGGGGGATAGTGGATGTTCAATTGTGTACATTAGTCCTGCTGACTCATGCAACTTTGCCTTTAAAAGTCAAGAGTAAACGCCAAAAATTAGCGGGAGGTGTCTTGTACACTGTGTCAAAGTATCATTTCGATCAAATAATTAGTTGGAAAGATATTTGAGAAAAATGATGACTTGTGGTCCCTGAAATGGATAGTAATAAGGTAGAGACTGTCCTGATATTGTGAGCTTTCACTGTAAAAGGAGGCAAAATGCCCTCCTGAATCTGAGTGTGCCTCAGAAATTAAGCCTCTGATGAAGATGGACAATGCATTCTCAGTCGAAAGGCGAGAGGGGTTTTTGACAGAGCACCAGAGGTTACTGGATGGTCCTCTGATCTTCTCAGTCCTGCTCAGGTAATACCTTAAAGCCTTAGCAGGACAAAGAACTCTCCCTCCTTCCTCAGAGCCAAGGTATCCGTTAAGGTCTTAATGGAAAGAGAATGGGGCCAGGGCTTGGATGGGTCCTCATTCTTGGCTAAAAATCCAAGGGTAAAGAAGCAAACTGCATCTCCTTGTGGATATCGATGTCTTGGAACTTATTAATAGGTTTGCAGTAGCCATGGCCACAAGGAAGAGAGTCTTCCAAGTAAGGTTTCTCGAGAAGAGGAACAAAGGGGTTGAAAAGCAAGATCTGTCAGCCACTTCAACAATACGTCCAGGTTCCAGGAGGCCACATCTTCCTTTCCTGCTTAGACATATCAAAAGACTTGACGAGATCGTTAAAAATGGGATTGACACAAAATTCAGGACCTGTGTTTAGACACTTTGTTAAACACAGTTCGAAACCCATTAATGTTGCAGGACGACAGATTCCTAGATCTCGGATAAAGGAAGAAATTTGCAATTGTGTCACAGATGTCTCAGAAGAAGAGATGTTGAGTCAGACACCAGCTTTGGAAAATTGCCCACTTAGCCAGCACCTTGCAATAGCCTCTGCAGCGCGTCTTGAAAACTCTTAAGCTCTGACAAACTTCCGGACAGTCTGAAGCCTGTCAGGACAAGAACGGACAACCCTTTGGTATCTCTAAATGTGAGGTGGTCTGCACAGACATGGTTTTTAGGGGAAGAAGTCTCGGAGAGTCCACCCACAACCATAGCAGGTCCTGGAATCATTCTTTCATGGGCCAGAACGGGCTATGAGAATCATCATAACATTCTGATGTTGCCCTCGACTAGTCAAGCAATTCCCTCACCATGTTGAAGGGTGGAAAGGTGTAGCCCAAGAGGACTCCTCAACCTAGAACCGAGGAGCCTGAAAACAAGTCTAAGCCTGGGCTCAGAGGATGAAAGGCTTTCTTTCCGAAAGTCTACATTCGGACACCACAATGCTGGCATGACTTGTTTACCGGGTTTATGTGAAACTTGTAGGTGACTGGCTGTGTTTCCCTGTCCCAGTTGGCCTAGGGGAAGAATTGTAAAACTTCTCATGAGAAGTTGCCTAACTTGATGAATGTCTTGACGGACAACAGAGTCTCCAATAGGCTCATCCACTGATGGGCCGATCAAGACGAAGGGGCTAAAAACTTGTGGACCATCTGAAGGCAACTAGTGATTCTCTTGGCAAATGGAAAAACCCGAAAAGTCCAAGAGTTGAGATTCATCCCCAAATAGTGGAACTCTTGCAACGGGGCCAACTGGGTCTGAAGGTAGATGTTAATTCCGAGTTCCAGAGAGTGTGTACGGTCACTACTTGACTGGACTACGGATGCAAAATGCTGAAGGCCTAGCCGAACTGCTGTCAGCTCCTTGAGGTTGATGTGCCAGTGAATCTGCTCCAGGGACCAAGTTCCTGACACTTCTTGGGTCCCAGATCCGATGCATCTGCATAGAAGTCTAGGTTGGGGTTCAATGGAAGAAAGGACCTCCCTTCTGACAGCCTGCCTTCTGGCTTCCACCACAGAAGACTTTCCTTTATTTCTTTTTTTTCTTTATTTCTTTCCTATGACTGGAGAACCTAAGGCGTGGCCATGGGTTCAAGTCTTTCACCAATTCTAGCTAATATCTTCATGGAATGGTTTGAAAAGGAAGAGGTGGGCAAAGTAAATAAAGGGAACTTAAATATCGTAAAATGGGTAAGATACGTGGATGACATCTTGATTATTTACAAGGGAGAAAGGGAAGATCTACACAAGTTCCTAGAAAACATAAATAAACTAAATGAACACATCCAGTTCACAATAGAAGAAGAGAAGGAGGGAGAAATTCCTTTCTTGGATGTCCTGGTTAAGAGGGAAGGGGAAAATTTAAAATTCAAGGTATATAGGAAGAAGGCACACACACATAGGTTCTCCAGTCATAGGAAAGAAATAAAAATAGGAGTAATGACAGGGTTGGCCATCAGGGCTTATAGGATTTTGCAGTCCCTGAATTTTTAGACGAAGAGCTGGATTACCTGAGGGAGAGTTTTAGGAGATTAGGCTACCCTAAGTATTGGTGGGAGTGGGCACACATCAAAGCAAGGAAAAACTATTTTGGGAGAGGGAAAGGATAGAAAAGGAACATTTGGTAGGGAAGAAAATAATTACAGTCCCGAACAACAACTTTATTGCACCCATCAACAGAAAGCTAAATAATTTCAAATTTATAGGCAGCTACAAAAACATCATTATGAATAAAATAGTTAGAAACAAAAAGTTGTAGAGGGGGAAGAGATTATAGGGGGTATATATGGAAGTGTGTCTAGACTGTGAGGAAGGGTACTATGGCGAAACTGGCAAATCATGTAAAGAGCGAAGCAAACAACATCTGCACAACATAAGGCATTATAATCAGATGTCGGCAGTTGCCAAACACTCTTGGGAAAATCATCATAAAATAGACTGGGAAAATATGAGTTTTCTGTACAGGAACACCAACAAAACGGCTAGACTGGTTGCAGAGAACGCCTTCATAACTTGCGCCAACAACACAATGGCAGGGAACACCAGAAACAGCTTTGAAGACGGCATATCTAGAAAAATCGTATACTCCACAGTAGCAAGGAAACGAAGGAATAATGCAAGAGAACGCACGGAAAACGGATGCCTGGAAGAAGGGAGCAGAGAAAGACCAAGATCACGAGGGGGTGGGGGTCACACAGGAGGAGCTAGGCGATTATAGGATTAAAAGTACCCAGCACACAGATATAAATACAGCTGGACTGCGCGTCTGCTCATTGTACGGATACCTGATAATGTGGACTGTTTGTCCAAGAAAGCTTGTAACTTTTTCTGAATAAATACCCCATTAGGTACCATCCAGTTTGAATGAGGTCCTTTTAGTAATTCTACTAATGCACAGAACAAAGGTTACTCAATGTTGCATTTAGAAGAAACAAAAGCAAAGAAAATCCGTGATAAATACAGAGGAGTGGACACTCCACCTGAGGTTTTAACCTGTAAGAGGTCAACCACATCATATGAGGTGTTGCAGAAGTCATCTCACACAGGTTATCCATGTCATATGATGTTCTTAAGTTTTTAAGTTTGTGCACCTTCATAGCTCATTGTATGGATACTGCTTATGTTGGATGGGTATTTGGCAAACCTCCAGAAACGCAACAGCGCTTGAGACCGGCCCAGGGTTGCCAGATTGAATTACAAATTGCAAATGGGGCTGCTTTTTAAACCTTTCAGCGACCAGAATTCACAATCTGATACCTGTGACTTTTTGGGCTACTTTTTATTTGACTTGGGCTCTTTTATTCAATTTGGGCTACTTCCATTTATTTTTTATCTTAATAATAATAATAATCATCATCACACTAATGGCCATAAAACGCTCTTAGTGATCCCCCCATCCCATCCAATAACCCTACCCCATCTTCAACACCACCAACAATAATACAGGTGGATGATTTTGAAGAAAATACTCGTGAAAGTGATTTTTTCAATTTTTTTGGAATGATTCTATAATGGAACTGACTGTTGAGGGGTCAAATCGTTACGTTCATTTTATGCAAGATCATATATCAAGCGAACACTCAAGGGAACTACAGTGGTATGACATCACAGTATCAGTGATGAGAAATTTCTCTGCTTTGATTATGCCTATAGGTATTGTCAGGAAGGGCAATTATCGTGATTATTGGGTCAGTGATCCTCTCCTGAGTACAACCAGTTTTTCGAAAATAATGTCTGTGAATTGTTTTATAAACATTTTACGTGCATTACATTTCTATGATAATCTTGAAGGATATCTAACCAAAGCAATAGGCAAGATAAACAAAATTCGTGCAGTGTTTGATCATATAGGAAAGATGCAAAGAAGTGTTTTATCCTTTTCGTAATGTGGTCATAGAGAGAGCCTCGTTTTATGGAGAGGTAATATATCATTTAGACAGTGCATTCCTTCTACACGTCACAGATTTGGATTGAAACTGTTTGTTTTATGTGACGGTCAAACTGGTTTTGGTCAAGATCTTATCCTGTACACTGGTGCTGAAACAGAAGTGACACTCGAAGAGACTTTGGGGTTATCTGGTGGTGTAGTGCTATCCCTTATGGAGCCTTATCTTGACAAAAACCATGTATTATATGTCGATAATTGGTATACATCTCCAGCCCTCTTTCAGTATCTTTATTCCAGAAGACAGAAGCCTATTGATTGTGCTTGTAAGACACTAAAATAGTACAAGAAAAATTTTTTTTTTACATGTTAGCTATCACAATGTTGGATGCACAAATACTGTTTACGCTCAAGAACCATATAAAAATGTACACTGCCAGATTTCATAACTGAAGTGATACACCAGCTGTTAGAAGATAATGCTGCTGAACGCCCCTCACCTGGTTGTCACTCTGCTGCTGGAGATCCAACCGACTTACTGCATGTCATTTCATTCGTATGATGCCAGTGCCACCAGGTGCCCAAAAACAGAGAGTACAAAGGGCTCGCTATGTCTACCAACATACAAATAGTCAACCATAGCAGAGAAAAGACACTCACTTCCACTGCCGTGAATATGATATGCCACTATGTCTGGAACCATGTTTGGAAGAATGTCATACTCTTAGAAATTTGTAAAAGTCATAGAGAAAAGGGAAAATGTAGTTTGTAAGTTATATTACCAAATAAAAAGTAAAATAAACTTGTTTCTAATTTCAATTTTGTAGAGAGTTTTATATAATAAATTTTTCATATTAGTGGAAAAAAATGTATTTGGGGACCTATAATGGAGGTATGGAGTAAAAAAATAAATAAATAAAAAGAAAATGAACAACACCACGAGGATTATGTCTCAGCAGCCAGCTGGGGGATACGGCCCTAATGCAAACTTCCAGTTTTGGACCTTTAAATGTGGGCTGTGTGCCTTTTAAATGCTAATTCTTTCTTTTGGGACCATTTGGCACTGACTAAGCCAAAAAAATAATTTTCAATTTTTTTGTAACCTGAGGGAGCAAACCTTGTTTACAATATGTGGGTAAAATGACCAAAATGTTCTTAGGTTTGTTTACAATATGTGGGTAAAATGACCAAAATGTTCTTAAGTGCAAACGATACAGTCCGGGAGAAACCTCCTGTCACCCGCTGCGACATTTTGGTTTGACTATGCAAATGTACAAGGCAAAATTTTTCCAACTACGTAGCTTGTGAATTATGCATTTTTTACCAGTCCAGTTAGCACTCTTTACTTATTTTAGAGTGTCACCTCCCAACAAATTCCCATTATTAAATACAGATGGTATGGAATACAGAGATGGAGTTTTGTGCCAATGACAACAGCCAAAAATACAGAGCCTAAAACACATGATGCACAGATGAAAAAATGTATGATAAATACACATGGTAGGAAATTATTTTATATCACTTATTTAAATTATTCACCTAAGCATAATCTAAATAAATATTAACAGTGCAGTGATGATCATAACGTGTATTCTGGTATAAGACTGAGGGATGTGCTCATCACTTGCAAAGAAAACTCAAACAATCTTGCATAGACCTTTCCTGCAACCAGTGAATAACACCACATGTGAGGTAATAGGTATCACAAAGACACTACCAGTTCTGACAGAGTAGCAAGGCAAAATTGCAAAAGAGTTGCACACTCATTGTTCTATGCAAGATGTCATGCTGGAAGGGTTTGTACACCCTCCAGTAGATCTAAGTAATAGCTTCGCAACAGCGATTTCCTTCTAACTTCACTTATTCTACAGTTTTTTGGTTGCTAATTATGGATTTATCTTTGATTTTTGTTGCACAAATGTAATTAACCTGTAACTAACCCCTGAAGTCCATCCAACAAGGGGTTTCCATACGCGATCTTCACAAGACAGAGCACGGGTACGTCTGTTTGGAACGGTTCATATCCCATCCGGCAAGTGCAATAACTTGTTAACGTATGGGCACCGACCCCCGGGCCAGTACTAAACACAGTGAAGGGACATTCCATTTGGCCGACAGCAAACATATGCACTGCCAGTATCAGAGGCCCTAAAAGTGTAGAGAAAACCAGTTTCCAAGGGTAAAAACAGGTATAAAGCTAATACTTAGAATTACCCACTCTCCCAGCCAAGGGTGGGTATGGCACCTGAGGTTAAGGTTTTGGTATACTGCAGGGCATGGCACCCTAATATAGGTTAGGCTTGGTCAAGATGCAGCATCCGGGTTGATACTTGTCTTTGATCTGCTTTTGACCACAATAGGCCCTGGGGGCAGAAACTGCACAAGTTACCAAAAACAATACAAAGTCTATGGGGTACTTTACTGTCCTTTGGTAGACTACACTTTATTGTACTTCAAGGGATAGCCTACTGGGCCCATGTAGTCAGAAAATAAGGCAGGATCTTGGATAAGCTAGCCTGCACCAGACCAGGTTCCAGGTTAAGCTAAGTTAGCTTAGGTTCCAGTCTAGACTGTAACATACCTTGGGGTAACTGGCTTAAAATACGCCCTGGTTAGGCATACTTGCTATTGGCTACATTTGAGCACAGACCAACCAGCTCCCAGTAAGAGCCCTCAATTTCCCCTTGGGTGTTATCCTTCTGTCCCAGTGTGCATTACTGGAGATTGTACGTAGGATTTCATTGTTAGGGTTTCCTACGAATGTTGTAGATGACCAAGCACGAATGAGTCTAAGCTTTTTGACAGAGGAGGAGCAGAGCCCTTTCTTCTACAGGTGATCCACAAAACGATCATACCAAAGTTACTGTATGAAATATGAGGCTCCGGGTCATTCGGAACTTGTTTTCACAATATTACTGTACTTACTTGGAAATTGGCTATGATTTCATCCCTGTTGGCCATTGTTTGTCTAAGTCGGTAGTTCCAGTCTCTCTCACCAGCTGGCTCCTTCTAACTTCGTCTGAATCATCCACATTCACAGAGGCCTTGCACTGCTCTTTTGATTGTTGTAATTTCAGCAAATAACTGTTGTTTGAAATGTAAAATGACACAGGTTAACACTAAATAGTATATTCGAGCGATGGGCTGAGCAGATTTGTGTAGATGTAAGAAATTTATCTAATCAGTCATTCTAAATCAATAACGTAATCGGACGTGTACTTTGTTCAGATAGTTTTCATAAACAAATACGTATGTCTGAGACTGTGACGTCATTTCCTTAGTTTCTTATACAAAAGTGCATTGAAACATAATTTCAGCCGTGGGTTTAATGTCTTTGAAACAGCATTGCACATGCCGGTATTATAATATATTCACAATGCATGGCTGACGGACAATCTAGATTGTTAGTGTAGGCCTGTCGTTTTTTAAATATTAAGTACGTCATTAAAAATAAATAATTGCAGCACTTCATTTATTATTTAAGGAAAAAAACGACAACCTGCTTTGCTTTTCCTGAACCCCATTACTATTTTACTGTACTCATAGGTTTTAATACAATATCCACACAGGTATCGTGCAATACAAGTTTAATACATGGCTACATTTGTAATCAAGTATCGTTTACAGGACATTGTGCCCACTGTAATTATTAAAAAGAAAGACAATGGTGTTCGTCACATCCCAGAGTAGGATGGGTTGAAAAAAGAGGAAACAGTCTTAATTTGTGATGAAAATATTGAATATACCTTTTAGAAGTATTGGCGAAGTGCCGCAAAACCCTGAACAAAGACACAGTCACCTAGGTTTCCGTGGAGTTAACCCTTAACCCAAATTAAGTTGTAAACTTGACTGTCGTGAAAATAATTTCTGAGTCACCAAGTAAATACATCACGTCTGTTGTTGGGTACTAGAAACAGATCACTTACCAGAAATGCTAATTTCAACTACTAGATTACTAGCAACTAACCGGTTACTAGAAGTTTTCATTTTAGTTGCGTTGCCACATACTAGCGACTAACCCGTTACTATAAATTACCATAGCAACTGCGAGATATTAGCTATCATCGAGTTATCAAAAATATTTATCGATAACCAATTACCAGTGTATCTCTGTGATAGATATTGAAGAAAACATTTCTGTTAGTCTTTTACCTTTATAATCTTAGATTGCAATAAATTACGAAAATGATCTGAAGCTGTTGAAAGTTTCTTTATCATCTGCTAGCTCTTCTACAGGTACCAGGAAGTCATTAGAGTTTTAGCTTAATACACCTGTGATGCAACTCATTTGTCAGTGAATTTTGCATTTTCAAAATACTTATTTTTAACATAAAAGACTAGTAGCCATGCAGTATTACATCAAGAGGCTACATTTGAAATTTTCTGTTTGCTAAAGAACAAAGAGAACTTTACGATGGTTGAAAATAGTAGTCATTTGATTTAAAATCCAGGTAGCTGGATAAATATACAAAGAAAAAAAAGGAAACAAAAACATTTTCGATTAATTATAGACCTACCCAACATATGTTTCTTGCCCTGGGCTATAGAGCCAGCACACACATGTATATGTGTGTGTGTATATATGTGTGTATATATATATATATATATATATATATATATATATATATATATATATATATATATATATACATATATATATATATATATATATATATATATATATATATATATATATATATATATATATATGAACTGATTTATATAGAAATTCATGTTTGAGACATAACAGAAAATCTGCTAGTTGTTTGTACATCTTTGTGATCAGAGAGTAACGAACAGATAGATACTGCTGGGTCGTCGAATGCCATATGATCGTTGGGGTTTAGCGTGGGTAATTCAAATGGGTGCCATACATCGAAGACCCTTACTGGTTCCTTTCAATTCTAAGAGACCAATCAGCTGAGGTCTATGACCTAAGCAAGTTCAGTTTGAAAAATTGAAGATCAGTAAGGGTTTAGCAGTCGATGGGTTAGGAAGCGCGTCTGAAAGACAGTCATGGCGCGTGCCACCTCTGGGTACCTTCCGACTATAATTGCATAATTAAGTAGCTTAATATTAGCAACAGGGCCCTGTGTAACTATTAAGGAAAATACACGTGTTAATTGCATCTTATATGTTTCATTTGTACTGGGAGAACCTTTACATGACCGAGAATCAGGTCATATTTTTGGTGTCAGTCGTCGGGTATTGCCAGTACATATAATAGTTAGCAGCATAATTGTGAAGGTGAAATAAACAATGCAAACTCGAAGAAAATCAGCGCGCGACGGCAGGAGTGCCAGTACTACTAGCAATTGCCAGTGTTAACAATAACAGTGCCAGAGAAGAGGACAGTGTGAAAGAGCAGTCAACGAATATCCAATGCATGTTAAAGAGTTGCACAAATTAACAAATGAAATACAAAATAAAAAGTCCGTCGACCCACCCACAATTTCGGCCGACGTCGTGTCGTCCCCACAAGCCCGATCAGTCAAAAAAAAAAAAAAAAACTGCTGGTGCTAGATGGATCAGTGCCTGAGTTTGACAACTCACTCTCTGGTGAAGGTTTCCTTTCGATAGAGACCTTTATAAAGTGTATTGAAAATGCCACAGTTGGCTGGACAGATAGAGCAAAAATTGTACAAACAAAACAAAAAGTGACGGGGAATGCAGCATGGCAAATCAGGAGTTGGGACGCCAGTTATTCCTCAGGCTGGGGTACTTTTAAACAACACCTTACACAACAGTTTGCCCTACACCGAGAGGAGAAGATGGAACTAATGGAAGCCTACGACCCCATGATGGGGGTGGGAGAGTTATTCAGCATTCTGTAGTCGCACCTGTGAAGATTATGAGTCCCTCACCCCTGAAAGAGACCAGACTGTAGAGAGAAAAGAAGACTTCTGTCAATGCATGCTGAGGCGAATTCTTCCCACCTCCATAGTGGGATTCCTTATTGGCAATCAGAGACCTTACAAACTTTGCTGCCGAAGGTTCAACTTCTGATAGACCATGAACAACGCCAACAAGCAAGGGGGGGGGCAGGCCACCTCTCAACCGTCTGTTGCAACGGTTAAACAACCTGACTAAGCGAGTCCTCAGCCAGCCTCACCCACCATATCGGGGGGTAAGGT
The DNA here is from genome assembly GCF_040412425.1 of Macrobrachium rosenbergii. NCBI lineage: Eukaryota > Metazoa > Arthropoda > Malacostraca > Decapoda > Palaemonidae > Macrobrachium > Macrobrachium rosenbergii. Next base: position 32,414,685 of record NC_089746.1, read on the forward strand.
CACGCACCCAGGAACCTCGAAGAGGCAAAGGGAAGCCAGCCGGGAAAAGGACGGTTGGCCGTTGCCGGCAGTGTGGAAGGGAGGGCCACATGAGGGCCCAGTGGCCCTCTCTCACCGAGCCGTGACGTTGTTTTCAATGCAATGCAACAGACCACCTCGTGAACGCTTGTTCAAAAAACAATGACGGCCAGCAAAACAACGCTTCCCCTACACTAAGGAGAGGAAGGGGAAGGCAGCGTGGAGGAGGGATCAGGAGGACCCCCGACTACACCCACGCTCGTCAGGTCCAAACAACGACTGTGCCCCTGGAAGAACAAGGGATGCCTTGTTGGGGAGTGAGGGGAGTTAACCAACTCCCCGAGAAGTAATGGACAGCCCTACACCAACTGTCGCTGCCCCGACCCAAATGTTGAGAGTGCAGGGAGGAGAGGTAATGCAAGAGCCTATCGCCTGCCCTCAATCCGCGAAGGAAGTCTCGGTGCCCATCGTGGAAATATGGGTGGGAGAGCGACAGCAAAGGGCGTTGGTCGACACTGGCGCAAGTGTGTCTTTGTTAGAACACCTTGTGACAGGGTCGGTGCATCCTATGAAAGGTTGTTTAGTGTTAAGTACAGCAGGCGGCCATCAGATGGTAATCCAGAGGACTGTGAAGCAGCAGGTAACCATCGATGGGCGAGTAGTGACACATACCTTCTACGTAGTATCAGCATTACAAGTAGGAGGAATTTCACTTATTTAGGAATTGATTTTGTGGCTAGGAACGAGATCATAATAGCTGGCACAGATGGGAAGGGAGATCAAAGTATATTTAAAGGCACAACGAATCCCCACAGAGGGGGAGATACCGAGGTGTCTACGAGTCTCCTTAAGACCGAAGGGTGGTGGAGGGGAAGTACCCGCCGGCCCAGAGGCGGGAGATGTGGCACCACCCCGGACCCTCTCATCCCTCATCGTGACTCCCGCACGGAATTTGCCTGAAGGCACCTTAGTTTTGATCAGACCCCATCAGAAATGGGAAGATTTTGTCATTCCGGGTTGAGCGAGGTAATACACGGCAAGGTTAATGTGCCATTTATTAACGTTAGTGATCAGCATATCGTATTAGCCAGTGGGTCGATATGCGGCCTTGAACCTTGTGAAACAACAAATGCTTCCCATGCACTCACGACCTTGAGTAGAAAGCATCAGGGTCACGGTGAAGAACGTCTGGATAGACTCCTGAGAACAGCTGATGGGTCTACCCCTGTTACTTATCGAAATATTGTCAAGGAAATTATAGAAAGTTATCAAAATAAAATCACGATTGGCGACGAAACCCCAGGCAGAATAAATAGTTTTCACTTTTGTTATAGAGACCGGGGATCAACCACCCATAAGATCTAGGCCGTATAGAATTCCAGTTTGTTATCAGCGGGAAGTAGAGAACGAAATTAATAAATTAAGGAAACAAGGGACAATTAGAGAAAGTGAATCTCCTTGGGCCTCGCCAATCGTGATGGTTAAAAAGAAAGATGGTTCTCTTAGGCTATGTGTTGATTATAGAAAGTTGAATAGTATCACGAAAGATAATGCATTTCCATTGTCCTCTATCGAAGAATTGTTGATTAAGGTCAGAGATAGTAAATTCTTCACCACATTGGATTTAAAGTCAGGTTACCATCAAATACCTATAGACGAGAGTAGCAACGAAAAGACAGCCTTCTATAGCTAATGATCAATTGTTTGAATATCATTACCTTCCATTTGAAGTAAAGAACGCTCCTGCCCATTTTTCACGTGTTATGATGTTCGTATTAACTTCGCTATTAGGGCATAGCGTGTTTGTATACTTAGGTGACATAATCATAATAGGGGCTACAGTAGAAGAACATAAGAAGAACATTATTGAAGACTTAGAAGCTTTAAAACGACATGGTATGAAAATTAATCTAACCAAATGCAAATTCTTTCAGCAAGAAATTGAATTTTTGGGGGCAAATCTGAAGGCCTTAAGCCTTGTACAGATAAAGTAGCAGCAATTAAAGAATTTCCTCAACCGAAGAATGAAAAAGAAGTAGCCAGTTTCCTCGGGCTCGCAGGCTACTAACGTAAGTTCATCAAAGATTTTGGTAAAATAGCGAGACCACTAGAATCATTGAAGAAATAGTCAGATTTTCATCGGGGACAGGAAGAAGAAATAGCTTTTCAAGAATTAAAGATTTCACTCACTAGTAATGAACTGTTGGTGTGTCCAGTTTGATCGACCATTTCTAGTAACCACTGACGCAAGTAGTATAACTATTGGGGGAATGATTTCTCACGTTGACGATGCAGGGAATGAAAAACCGATTTGTTTTGCATTACGAGCATTAAAAGGGACAGAGAAGAATTACAGTACCTTCTATAGAGAGGCATTGGCGATTCTATGGATGCCTGGACATCGCTGAGACATCGCTACTTTTTGCTAGGGCATAAAGTCAGAATAAACACAGATCATCGCCCATTGAAAGATTTATTCAAGAAAGCGGATTTAACCACTCGCCAGGCCCGTTGGATTCGGCTCAGAAAACTAGTGACGTAATGATCAACATAGATGAAATCCAAAACAAAATTGATAATGTTGATAAAGATGCAATGACCATGACAAACATGGATAAAACTTATGCTGAAGCACTAAAGACAAAAAAAGTGCTTCTGATCAAATCTACAAACGAAGAGAGCACAGCAGCAAATGAAAAGAGACAAATTATGAGTAAAATAACGGCGCCAGTTGAACAGGTTAAAACAACAAGAGATGGACACTTATTTGTAAGATTTCCAGGCAGGAAAAACTTAGAAAAGGCAAAAATGGAGATTCAGGAAATCAGCAATATATCAGTAAATGAGAAGGGTAAACTTAAACCAAAAATAAAAGTAGTCTATGTCCCGAAGGATGAAGATGACATTGTCGATAACATTGTGAAGAAAAATCCATGGATAGGTAGCCTCATTTCTGAAAATGACGACCTGAAAATTGTAAAGGAAATAACAGCCAACACTGTATCATCAAATGCACACCACAAATAGGAAGGGCTATCTATGATAGAGGAGACAAACTGTATACACTGTATAGCCGTTGCAAAGTATTCAACTGTTACATGCCCTATCAATGCCATAAATGTCAGGAATTTGGTCCGAGCGCAGCAAATTGTAAAAATGACCAAGACTGCCCTAGATGTGGTGAAAATCACAAATCAAAGGATGTGCTAGCAACATCTTAAAGTGTAAAAATTGTGTAAAGAAAGGTCATAGTGATACTAAACATAAGACATATGATGGCAATAAGTGCACAGTATATAAACAATATGTGTCAAAGGTGAAAAATAATACGGATCATGGCTTTGATTAATAATCTTCTATGCAATTTAATAAGAAGAAAGCAAATTAAACAAAAAAAAAGAATTAAAGACGATCTGACGAGAAAACTATCCTGCAAGACAATTATAAAACGATACTGACGAGAAAACACTGAAAGACAATTATAAAATATATATTATGTATATATATATATAAGCACCTTATTTTGAAAACTTATTTTGAAAAACAAGGGCTCGCCGGAGAGGGAATTATCCCTGTGGAGGGCTGTACATAAAACCAAACAAAGTGAAAGTAAGTTCAGTCAACTAAGCAACGGAGAGTAAACCCAGAAAGCCCAGTGCTGGTGCAGATTACCTCAGCTGATTGAACTATAAAAAATGTTATGAGATAAACTTTCTTATGTGAAGGCATGTTGTCTATTTTGTATAGTTTCCCCTAGCATCGCTTTCTGTTGCAGTGACAAACAAAAAAGTACAAACTCTTTCATTTCTTACCATGATTTAGATCCACTGACAAAGTATATATTAATTTTGTACAGAAGTCCAGTTTGCAAAAAAGTTTAATTGTTATATGAAGTGTTAGTGGGATTTTTATCACTTAGTAACCTCACTTAAAAGGATGTTAATAAGTATTTTCTCAGAAATTTCAAGTAATGTGTTTTCCAAGATGTTTTTAGACTGCCTGAGTTGGTCGGAATTCCATAACTTCTGCCTCATGGCATCGGAGAGTGTAGGCTTGAATTTGTGAGTGATGGATGATGGCGGCCATGCATATATAAACTAGGTTCAAGACAGCAGCTGAGCAGACAGGCAGAAAGCAACCTGCTTTCCATCCCCTCCCATCATCTTAGTAGAAAGGAGAACCCAAAGAGCCTGCTTCAGTCTATAAAATACTTTGGTTGAGGTTCCTGCCACTCTGCCTTCTTCAGTTGTCCCTTCTTCACTAGGTCACTGAAAGGAGCTGCAATGTTTTTCAAGTTTTTCACAAAACTCCTGTAGCAGCTTCATTCATGGTGGTCCTATTACAATTGGCTTTGTGTCCTAGGAATTCCACTTTGCTGTGTCCAGTGTAACAAATGGAAAGTAGGACAGTCATTTCTGCTTTCATTACTCTCTGGAAAATGTTCATTAGTCCTTGATGTGTTTTTCTTATGACACTTTATGAGTGAATATTTCATCCACAAAATGGTCTTCCATAGTTTCTTTGTCAAACAAGGTTATGACCTTACGTTGACGGTAATCCACCAGAACCTGTTTGATCCATCCTTCTTCCTCACCATCACTACTTGTGAAAAGTGTGCAGAAGTTGACTTTTTTATGCTTCCCATCTTATCTCCACAACTTCTTTGCTGGTCAATTCCCAACTAATATATGTTAAAGCATACATTTTTGCGCTGATTGCTGCTCTGTTGTCACTTCGGTGCGGTGTTCTCCCAGTGAAGTCTTTCTTAGATTGCTGATTCAGATGTCGTAGTATTTTCTGCAACTGTAACTCCTCCTTTTTCTGCTGCTTGCCTAAGCTGCCACTACCAGTGGCATCTGGAACATCTCTTACTTCTCATCTGGAATGACTCAGTCCCCATCGGCTTCTTTCTTGATGACGTCACACTCGGTCATTTACCTTCTTTGTCAATAGCTGCTGTAGAGATCACACTCCTCATAGGTTACCATTTATTAATCATTCGTTTTCTCTATTACACGGTGACACACGTTTTCTATGGCTTTCATTTCCAGTCTAACTTTAGAGCAGGCTCTAAAGAATTAAAGGAGCGCCGAGGCACGTGGGTTTAGCTTGGAAAAAAATATCAGTGAAAACGCCACAGATAAATGGAGAAAAGATTAAGGCCTGATTATGTAGAATAAAAAAATGACAAAGCAGAAGGCCCATATGACTTGAAACTAGAATTACACAGAGCCTCATGGAAGAGCATGCATAGATGTCCGCAGCAGTGTTGGAGTAATTACAATGCAAAATCTTAATTACAATTACAATTACAGTTACATTATTAAAACTTTAAATTGCAATTATAATTACAATTACCTATGAAGTTCCGTGTTTAGCACCATCCCAAGATGGTCAATTATAATACAATTATAAGCTCAACAACAGACTTTGGTTGGAAAGAAAATCTCGATAACTGTTGTAAATTTATTGAAAATTACAATTTAGTAGTGTTGCACAATAAATAAATTAAAATTTTATGATTAGCGCATTTGCTCATTTAAAAAACTATAATGCATCTAATGTATACAGGCTAAAAGATTTTCAAGATTTAATTCTTGTACTTTGGAAAAAGAAAACAAAAATAAAACAGGCTTGTAAAATATTTTCATTTAAATAACAATTATGCAACTAGCTAGAAAATAGTGATTTAAGATTTAACCTTTTGAAAAAATGGTGAAAACAAATCTAACTACTGACATTTACAAACATTTCATTTTTAAGATAGTTGTAGGTCTATAATTAATGAGCAAGGGCTGCTGGAACATCTTATACAGAACAGGAAAATGAGGAATAACAGAAAAAAGAAGGATTATCAGAATTGGAAATGGGACTTACTTTTTGTGAATTACAATGACTTTATAAAGTAATTAATTATAATTACAATTAAAAATAAGTTCTACATCCAATTACAATTACACTTTAATGCAGTTAACTGAATGTTTACTCAAAAGCTCCAACCCTGGTCCTGATAATTTTTTAAGTTAAAGCTCGAATTGAGAGTATGAAGTGATATAAGTGGAAACGAATGGCAAAGGAGTCTAGACCGGGAAGAATTCAATAATAAATGCCAGACATATTTAGTAGTGTGGAAGTATTAAAAGAAGTGACCACCATCATGAGGCTAAAAGTTTTATGAGATGGACGTCAAAATAAAATAAAACATGGAAATCTTATCTAGAACAATTATAAGAAAAAGTAAGAAACCTTAAAGGAAAGGACCTAACCCCATAACATTTACAAACAGATCGTGTAAGATAGTCATGTCTATAATTAATGAGCAAATACTGGAACACCTTAAGAACAGGAAAATGAGGAATAGCAGAAAGAAGAAACCCACAGAAGTGGAAATGGGATGGTGTGAAATGCATGTCAGTCGAAATGTGCGAACCACAAAAAATATGGTCTACCGTACAGTTGCAGTTAACTGAATGTTTACTCAAAGCATTAACTGTGTTAAGGGTGCAAACTTGGTCTGTACGTTCCGACTAGTCCGATTTTATACCCAAAATAATTTTTATACGCAAAATAATTTTTTTAAAGTTAAAGTCGAATTGAGAGTATGAAGTGATATAAGTATTATGGCAAAGGAGTATAGACCAACAGAAGTTCAAGTAATCACCTGCCAGTGCTACTGCAGTGGGAAAACCACAAAGAAGTGAGAAATGAATTTCTGAGGATCAACAGAAATAAATTCGACGATGGTAGGATCTGACATAAGAGTCAGGCCAGATTATTCAAGTGAGAGGGATATCGAACTGAGAGAGAGA
>NC_089746.1:32426511-32429011 GCF_040412425.1 Macrobrachium rosenbergii
AACATGATGGCGTGGACACTTCTATTGAAAGATTTGAGATGTGCAAAGGGCCAGGGGTGGCCAGTAGACTAGTTGGCTGTTTGTCTAAGTCCATTACTAACAGGTAAAAGTCTGCAAGTTTTTTCTAATATGCTCTCTGGTGAAGCACTGCGGTATGATGTCCTGAAAAATGATTTGTCAAAAAGATATGAGATGACAGAGGGGGTTTAGGAAAAAATTCCATGAGACTAGGCCAGATCAGGGAGAGACTGCTTGTCAGTTTGTTGTCAGGCTACAGAGATATTTCAAAGATGGAAGAGTTTGATGATTTAGCAGATTTGCTCATTAGGAAACAGTTTGTCAGCATGTGTTCGATGGAGATTGCACTACTGCTCAGGGAAAGTGAACGAAGAGGTGTTGGCAAGATATTAAAACTTCCAGAGTGACACTTGGAAATTCGCAGACTAAGCTTAGTGGAATGTCAGAAGCCAATGAGGAACTCTAGTGGGGCTATCCAGAGACCCAAGGACTGCAAGATGGTCAAGAAGAAGCAGACTGACAGAGATGAAGTTAGGTGCTTTATGTATAACAAACCAGGACATTTAGCCAAGAACTGTATGATTGTAAAGAGTTAGGACCAGTAAAAGGCAGCCAGTGGTACGCTAGTGGAAGAACTAAAGTAGCTGATCTATATTATGATTTGTGAGGATGTTGACATAGCCAAGCTGGAAGACTACGTTGTGGACGGTAGGCTGGCGGATGGAGCTGAACCACCTGTTTTGGCAGGAGCATGCAGATCTGTGGAACAGAGGAAGAGGCACCATAATTTACCAGTGACTGAAGGATATACAGACAAGGAGAGGGCAACTTTACTATGAGATACAGATTGAACAAGAGAATGGGTTTTGCATTTAATGATAGATAGGCCGCCAACAAACAAACTCGCCTCCGGTATCAGAAGCCCTAAAAGTGTAGAAAACACCAGTTTCCAGGTAAAAACAGACTTAGTAGTAAAGAGAGTATGAGGGAGAATAACATGCCATGTGCCTAGATAACCCTATCTTTTTTTTATCTTATTCTTGGTAACATCCCAGGCATAAAGGATCCCAAAGAAATTATCAAAGCTGAGGCTGAGATGGTTGAGAAAGCCGTAGGGATTGATGACCACAGGAACAAACCAAAGGAAAGTAATGTAGGACGGGATTTAGAAAAAGTTAGTACTGAGTCAGTAGCAACTGTGACTGCGGTCCAAGTCCAGCAGGAAAAATGTAGCATCAAGCCACCAGTGGTAGCTCCTAACATCCTAGATGTAGGAGCAAAACAACTGGAAGATGCCCAGAGAAGGATCCTAACCTAGCAAAGCAGTGGGTGAGAGCCAAGACTGACACTGAATACAAGAAAATGGGTGAAGGAATTTCTAAGGTTAAGGTTATTAATGACATATGTGTTTTCCAGGGCAAGTTGCTAGAGAAGGGCAGCAAAACCTATTGTGGCCAAGAGATGAAGCCGGCCCATGAGTCCATTGTTGATGGTAAACATGGAGCTAAGAAGACTGTTAACTGTATAACCAGCTGTTTTCATTGGCCAGTAGTTGTCGATGTCATCAGGTTTTTCAGGTCTTGCTATGTTTTCCAGAAGACTGTGCTGAAGGGCCAAACCAGCAAAATATTATTGTAAAAGATGCCATTGATGGAAGAGTCATTCAAGAGAGTGCTGTAGACCTGATTGGCCCTATATCACCAGTGTAGGTGAAATAACAGATACTCCCTGGTGGTGGTTGACTTAGCTGTGAGATACCCAGAGGTAGTGGCACCTCCCGTAATAGAAACCTAGCAGACAACAGAAGGACTTCTCAAAGTTTTCAGCAAGTTTGGATTTCCAAAGTAGATGCTTAACTCCTAAGAAGATGAGAAAGATGAGCTGTCTGGTGAGCACCAAATGCCTGTTTATGACTCAGTATAACCTAAGATACAACAGATTTTATGAAAGGAACAACAGCGTCTAAAATCTATGTTGAAGATGTGCCAGCAGAGACCGAAGGACTGGGACTGGTATCTACAGTATCTAGAGGTACTGCCACAATTGGGCACTGAATTTTCACCATTTGATTTATGTATGGAAGGACTGTGAGAGGACTCATGCAGATTCTCAAGGAATTATGGACAGGAGACTGCAAGGGTAAAGTCTGCAACACCAAACAGTATGTTGGAGCTGAGGAATTGCTTAGAAGAGACATGTCAACTACACAGAGAGAGTATGTGCAGCACAGGGGTGCCAGAAGCATCAGTAAGTCAAGATGATCAGAGATCTTTGGTTCATGATGCGACAGAAGGTGTTAGCGTAACTACCAACAGAGGCAAACAAGTTGATGCGGCAGTGAAGAGGGCCTATGAGGTAAGGAGGTGGTTAATTACATGGACAACATGAAGGCTTTTCTTTTATGATCCTGTTAGTTGAGATGGTACTACCTTGGCCTGTCCCTCAGGAGACCGTGGTTTGTTCCTGGTGTGAGTCAGAAATT